>NC_134689.1:9403455-9693455 GCF_050947455.1 Rhinoderma darwinii | reverse complement strand
GGCACCATAATGGGTGGGTCCATTTTGAACTTTGCTATAGGGCCCGCTCTCTTCTAATTCGCCCCCGCCACAGGTCATTAGTGATGTCATCTTGTCCACCTTGTGACATCACTTTGGTGGGAGACTCCACCCACTGCTACAGGTTGGGGTCCACTATTAGTCCCTGTTGCCTCCATGAAGTGTCGGGGAGAAGACTTGCTGGGACCCCACAGCATCCTGAGGGGTCCGGCCTCTAACCTGTATGTCCCGTCTTCTGTCCTACAACATATTTCCCTCCTCGTTGCAGGATCGTCATGATCTTAATTACAAAAAATTGATTATTTTTGTCTCCTATATTGAATCCTGTTCGATACTTTGTTCCCGCCGTCCCTTGCTCTTGTGCTCTGTTGATTTTTGACTTTGCCTCCAGCAGTGCAAGTAACACAATCTTCAATTACTGAGAATAACGGGAGACGTTACACGTGCGGGGAGAACCGGCTCTGAGGTCTCCCCCCTACAAGACGAGCGCTACTGTTCAACCTGCCATTTATTTCTAGTCCTTAAAGGGCCGGTATTGTTAAAACACTTTATTACATAGATTCTATTTCATAAAGCATCAATGCATTACATAAATACTTTTATACTCCAGTCACATCCAGAGCTGCACTCAAAATTCTGCTGGCTGCCATTTTCATCGCCCATGAATCGCGCTGAAATCACAATTCTGCTGCAACTTCATTGTCTCCTTTAAATCTGTTGTGACACATACTGGAAGTTTTGCAACACTCACAATTTCGCTTGTGACATTTTTCCCATAGGGAAACATAAAAATATTGGCGTGATCGCAATTTTACTGTGACTAGAAGGTGACGTGTATCTGTGGTTTTGCTTGGCTGCTACAGCGGGACGCCACTGAACACTACGGCAGAGCAGGGAGGTATCTCCCCGCTCTGAAAGTCCCCTGAAGTTCTCCATGACAAACCTCGGACTTCCGAGGTCTGTGTCGGCAGCTCCGTAGAAATGAATGGAGCGCCGGTCGCATGCGTGACCAGCGCTCCTTTCATTTTTATTGAGCTGCCGACACAGACCCCGGTTAGTCAGTTCCCCGTTCTGCCTATCGCCAGCGATCACACATGTATCCCCTATCCTGTGGATAGGGGATGCATGTTATTTGTAGGACACACTATAGGTCGCATTTTTGGGGGGGGGGGCTGTATGGCGTTCCCTAGAGGGGGGGGCTGTGTGGCTTTATCTACAGGGGGGACTGTATGGCGTTCCCTACAGGGGGGGGCGCTGTATGGCGTTCCCTGCAGTGGGGGGGCTGTATGGCGTTATCTACAGGGGGGGGCTGTATGGCGTTCCCTACAAGGGGGGCTGTATGGCGTTCCCTACAGGGGGGGCTGTATGGCGTTCCCTACAGGGGGGCTGTATGGCGTTAGCGCCATAAAGCCCCCTCTGTAGATAACGCCATACAGTCCCCCTGTAGATAACGCCATACAGTCCCCCCTGTAGGGAACGCCATACAGCCCCCCCTGTAGATAACGCCACACAATCCCCCTGTAGATAACGCCACACAGTCCCCCCACTGCAGGGAACGCCATACAGTCCCCCTGTAGGGAACGCCACACAGTCCCCCCTGTAGATAACGCCACACAGTCCCCCCTGTAGATAACGCCACACAGTCCCCCTGTAGATAACGCCACACAGTCCCCCTGTAGATAACGCCACACAGTCCCCCTGTAGATAACGCCACACAGTCCCCCCTGTAGATAACGCCACACAGTCCCCCCTGTAGATAACGCCACACAGTCCCCCCTGTAGATAACGCCACACAGTCCCCCCACTGCAGGGAACGCCATACAGACCCCCTCTGTAGATAACGCCACACAGTCCCCCCTGTAGATAACGCCACACAGTCCCCCCTGTAGATAACGCCACACAGTCCCCCCTGTAGATAACGCCACACAGTCCCCCTGTAGATAACGCCACACAGTCCCCCTGTAGATAACGCCACACAGTCCCCCCTGTAGATAACGCCACACAGTCCCCCCTGTAGATAACGCCACACAGTCCCCCCTGTAGATAACGCCATACAGTCCCCCTCTGTAGATAACGCCATACAGTCCCCCCTGTAGATAACGCCATACAGTCCCCCTCTGTAGATAACGCCACACAGTCCCCCCTGTAGATAACGCCACACAGTCCCCCCTGTAGATAACGCCATACAGTCCCCCCTGTAGATAACGCCATACAGTCCCCCTCTGTAGATAACGCCACACAGTCCCCCCTGTAGATAACGCCACACAGTCCCCCCACTGCAGGGAACGCCAACAGACCCCCTCTGTAGATAACGCCACACAGTCCCCCCTGTAGATAACGCCATACAGTCCCCCCTGTAGATAACGCCATACAGTCCCCCCTGTAGATAACGCCATACAGACCCCCTCTGTAGATTACGCCACACAGTCCCCCCTGTAGATAACGCCACACAGTCCCCCCTGTAGATAATGCCATACAGACCCCCCCTGTAGATAACGCCATACAGTCCCCCCTGTAGATAACGCCATACAGAACCCCCCTGTAGATAACGCCACACAGTCCCCCCTGTAGATAACGCCATACAGTCCCCCCTGTAGATAACGCCACACAGTCCCCTCTGTAGATAACGCCATACAGTCCACCCTGTAGATAACGCCATACAGCCCCCCCTGTAGATAACGCCATACAGTCCCCCCTGTAGATAACGCCATACAGTCCCCCCTGTAGATAACGCCATACAGTCCACCCTGTAGATAACGCCATACAGTCCCCCCTGTAGATAACGCCATACAGTCCCCCCTGTAGATAACGCCATACAGTCCACCCTGTAGATAACGCCATACAGTCCCCCCTGTAGATAACGCCATACAGTCTACAGGGGGGGCTGTATGGCGTTATCTACAGGGGGGGCTGTATGGTGTTATCTACAGGGGGGACTGTATGGCGTTATCTACAGGGGGGACTGTATGGCGTTATCTACAGGGGGGACTGTATGGCGTTATCTACAGGGGGGACTGTATGGCGTTATCTACAGGGGGGCTGTAAAAAAGGCACTATCTACAAGGGGGGGTTGTGTGACACCCAGGGGAGGGGGGCCCCAGTCAAAAGTTTGCTATGGGGCCCAGTCTTTCCTAGTTACGCCCCTGGTGGTGCCTCTCCCTCAATACATTTAGTTTTATACTCCTTTCACATCCAAAGCTGTATTCATAATTCTGCTTGCTGAATCTTGGAATCTGTCAGCAGTGTGTTGACAGACACACCCCTAACAGCAAAGTTGAGATCCTTTAATTAAACTTGCCAAAATAGATAACCAATCAGATGCTGATTTGCTATGGGCAACAACTCCTTGCGACATAAAGCTCTCCATCTCCCAAAGTGCATTGCAACAAAGCTTGAGCTGTACGGATTCTGACCCAGCTGATGGCAGTCAGAGAGCTAACAATATATCAGCAGAATTTGGAGCACAGCTCTGGATGTGATTTGAGTATAATGGATCATTTTACTCTAGATCAAAAATGGATTCAAAATTCTGCTTGATAATGCTTGGAATCTGTCAGCAGTGTGCTGACAGCCACACCCCTAACTGCAGGGCTGAGCTAATATAATGCACCAAACTCTCTTCGTTTCCCATTCTGAAGGCTGTCTGGGCATGCTGGGAGTTGTAGTTTAGCAACAAGTTGGATACCCCTTCTCTAGATCAGTGCTAAATAGCGTTTTAGATACACATTATAGACAAATCTTTATCGGAAAGCGACATGTAGCGTTCTGTACATAAGTGACATCTCCCATAGCCACTAATGAGTCATTGTGAATTCGCTGTTACGGCGTCACCTCTGCTAAATACCCTCATCAGTGATCAGCACATGTTCACAGGAGCACACTCCCCATCATTTACCATCTAATTGTTAGCAGAATTTTTTTATGTAAATTGGTTTTCAGAAAATAAAATTTACTGATTACCTGTAAACCGTCCCTGATGACAGAGACGTTCTGTGGGTAAACGCAATCTGTCCTATCGATTTACACACGTGACATGAAATAGCAGTGAGGACTGACAGCCGCACATCTGGTAGTGCAGGTCAGAGCCTCTGAAGTGAATGTGGCTGAGCTGCAGTACCTCACACAACCTGTGGACTGGTGTGGCGCTGTTTCTGGAAGAAAGAAATCAATTTTTGTCTAATGCTGTACTAGCCCTTTAAAAAGCCTCCAAAAATAAAGAAATCCCCAGTACCATTGTAGTAGCCTAGCATTATAGGGCACCCCAGAGTCATAGCTTGGCTTTCCTTTACCAAAGATTCAATTGTTGGTGCCTCTCATGGCACCGAGGACACATGCTCTGCCAGCCACTCCCATAGCTACTGCCCTGGGGCATCCAGGGGTGCACCATCCATGAAGCAAGGTGATAAATTCGCCTCGGGCACCACACCTGCCCTGACTACAGGGGCATCATTTTGGCAGGTATATAGTACATACCTGCTCTTTTCCATTTCCAATTTGGACAAGAAGGGGGCGCTCTGGCACTATTTCATCAAGGGCACCTGCTAAAATCAATGACTATCCAATATTTTCAGTGGAGACCTCCATTCCTATAAGGCTTAGAGCCCCCCTGAATTGGGGACCCCGATCGGGGACACATCACAAGGAATAGCATAAAGAAGGCAACATTTTTAGGGGGTACTCTGCTTCGGACAATCTCCGTTTGTTAGAAGGGTCCTGACAATAAGGTGGTCGCAGGGTGTCCTGCTGCTGGAACCTCAAGCGATCAGCTGTAATCTATAAGGGAACCCAGAAGCAGGTGTTTAATTTCCCTGCAGTGCCCCCTCAGGCGAAATGAAGCATTACACAGTTGAAATCAATGGGCTGTCTGTTTAATGTGCCGATGTGCCGGATCCTCCTGATAGAGAGACGCTTTTTGCAGCCACTCTGGCTCATAGATGAGGGTTCCAGAGTTAAATATTAAAATCTGACCTACTATAATGCAAGAAGGACCACTCTGCTTTTAAAGATTCTGAATGTACCACATTGGTCACTGCTGTGTTGCGCCCATGGTTTACAATGCTGAGTAACTCAATATGGGTGGGACTGCAGTGTGATTGACAGCTCTGAAGCCACAGGTCCTGTTATGCCACAATCCTGTGCTGGGAGACAACTGTCCACTTTAAGGACTACAACACCCATTAGTACTGTATAAAATAACTGCAACATCATATTGATTAAAAAAAAAAACAGTAAGTGAGGGGTTAAAAGTTGTGTCCACTTTTGTATTTTCTCCAATACATTTAATATATAGAATAAAATAGTGTTGATTCAAAATCTCCTACCATTTTGTGCAAGAAGCTCATGTAGAGACCTATGTGTCTCCATGGTTACAGACTACAAACAAACCCTGTGTGTAGTCTGATCCTACAGTCATGTATTTCAGGCCACCTCTTCTTTATAAGCTACAATAGAGAAGTGGAGTAACACATGACTGCAGGATCCGACTACATAGGGCTTGTCTGTAGTCTGTAACCATAGAGACACATAGGTCTGCATAGGAGCTGTATACACAAAATCACTTAGCATTATATCCATGACAGCTGCTAACAGATGAGGCTTATTCTCCTTCAGGGTGCTTCAGTAGACACCTCCTGCAGCAAGAGCATGGGAATTGGGTTGTCAGAGTCAACCCCGCCTACTGTCTAATATAATACGTGCTCCGCAAGGCTGAACTAGGTATAATGGGATCTGGCTGAACCTGTATTTATATCTATCACTATATTATTACATTTACCAAGCGCGTCTGTATATTTTCAGCCATGTCCCTTTAAACAATCTGTTACATTATTTCTCGAAGTTCAAAAATAAAAATGTGTCTCATTAATCTATAAATCATAATTAGAATCTTGCAGCCATATTCGGATGTCAGGGCGATTTTTAAATTGCAAATGCATGATTAATTATTGATTAGGAGCGGGCGGCTTGTCATGTAGATCGGGGAGGATTTATGGATCAACAACGGGAAGATGACAGATCGGCAGAAGCCGAATATTCATCAAATGCTGCAAAATGAGTCACAGGGTAAAGATCCAGGTAAAGGAATCTGATCGTGGACATGAGATGTATACAAAGCAACGTCCCTCCTCATGTGTATGGATGTAGTGGAGCCAGAAATGTTGGGTGTAACCGGCAGGAAGGCTTTTCCTTCCTTCTGATGGTTTCTGCATCTGTACATTTAGGCGACCGTCGTGTTTTTTACTGTCCGCAAATACGACTCTTTAGTCATCTGCATATCTGGCACGCTGTACGGTCCGTAGTGTGGCGGTATTTACGGACCCGCAAAAAAATAAATAAAAAGGTAGGCTACAAATGATGTCATCAACGTGACCCAACCCCTTGAAAATGTCACTTGATCACTCAGATGCAAATTTTCTTGGGGAATTCCATGCCGTTGTATAGCGACCCTTCTGCAATTACGGATGGCTACGGATGCACATCCGTATCCGTCCGCAATTTTGCACGTGCCCATAGACTTCTATAGGCGAGTCCGTGCCGCAACTGCGGACAGGAATAGGACGTTTTCTATATTTTACAGATCATTTCTACGGCCCGGACACACATCCGTAAATATACGGTGAGGTGTCCGTGGCCTATAGATTATCAGTAATTACGGATAAAAACTACGGCTGTGTGCATAGGCCTTACTCTTTGGATGCTTGCTAAGTGGGCGGGTTCTTCCCGGTGTGATGTCACAGCTGAGCTGTGTGCTCTGAGCCAATAAGATATCTCCCCCTTCTGCTTACTTTTGCTCTGCTCATGCTGTTCCAATTAGTAGGAAGCTGCAGCTACATCCCCCTCCTCCCTCTCCTCACTGTTGGCCTATACCCCAGAGATTTCCGGATATCTCCGAGTTAGGCTCTCCACAGTTGGCTCCACATCTAAGACCATCCCTGAGCTGAGATGGAAGAGGTTGAAAGCCCCGTCTTCTGGTGACCAGTGCTCCGACCCTCTCCTTATATCTGTATTTGACATGTCCGAAGATAGAATACGGTCACATACCCAAAAATTACCTTGGTCTTATTTAAGACTCAGCCTTCAATCGGCCTTCTATGGTGAAAGTCAATGGTGGACATACTCGTGTAAGAGGGTCAGATTTTAGTGCCATCCTCGGGACCCCACCCAGGAATGGCGCCATAATTGAGGCAGACACAGCACAGTTTAACAAAACACAATTTTTCTCTGGCTGGGCCTAATGGTTTCAGGTAGTAGTACTTAGAGTAGCACTTACCGGCTTGGCACACAGCTGAGCGGTCAGAAACAACGGTTACAGTCACAACAGCTTGGCGGTTACAACACTATTGTTCACTTGGCTTGCCGGTCACAGTCACTACTTCTTGGTCACAGATGAAGGTAGGGGGGAAAAGGACTTTACCGGCCAAAATATCAGGATTACGCTGGAAGTTGGATCCACACTCACAGAGCAGACCCAAGATATATGGCCGTCCGGTAGGGTCAAGACCGGTACCCCTCAGCAGGACGCACCGGGCTGCCGCTGCAGCGATGGACACTGGCTCGTTGTCAGTCCCATGCACTTCCTACAGTCGCACCTAACAGGCTCTACACACAAATATCACACACTCATTGACATTTCTCACCACAAGGAGCGACAAAACTCGTCCTTCATAGACTTACTTAACCAAGCCCATGCGACACCGCACTATTCTGTCCACACATCTGACCGGAGATTTAGCCAGTCCACCGTGCCCACCTGAAATAACACAAACAGCGCAACACCTGCGACAGTAAACATGTTAGACCAGGGTATAACACAACAGTCCAGATACCCCACTCGGAACAGGTGGTAAGGAGTGAGGATCACTGTCAAACTCCACTTATGTCCACAGTCTCTGGCAGAGATCTATCGGTCACGTCCCATTGGTCTTGATGGTGACGGCTGGGATGTTGTAGACCACACTTGACCAGTCAATATATTGGTGAGCCAACAGGTCTGTCCAATGAGAGATGACGTCATATGTGTAATGACAGGGATAGGGAAACAGACAAGTGAGCCCTAATCTACCCGCCACTCAGTCCCTGCCTACTTGCAACGACCCGCTCTAGGCGACAGGGTACAACTGGGCTGCGGTCCCTACACTCAATAAGTGCACGACAGACAACAGACAAGGAAACACAGAACAAAGGGAAACGGGGCAGTTGCCCACGGCAACACCGTGAGCAACAAGAGTAGTAAACGAGCCGAGTCAAACCAGGAGAGTACGAGGTGCCAAACGTAGAGCAGGAGAGTAGTGAACAAGCCGAGTCAAACCAGGAGTGTACGAGGTACCAAACGCAGAGCAGAAGAGTAGTCAGTAAGCCAGGGTCAATACGAAGCAGGGTCAAATATTTCAGAAGCTGCAGCAGGGCCAGGAAACCAACAGAGAAGAATCACAAGCAAGGAGGAACAGGAAAGGCAGGTATAAATAGACAGAGGGCGGGAGCTAGCTCCGTCTGGCCAGGCTGTGATAGGCTCTCCCACTCCTAAGCCTGCCATCCTGAGTGGTGGAAGATGGAGTCAGTCTCACAGACATAGAAGCAGGTGCAGACTGATTACCTATGGGCGTGGATACAGAAGCTGTGCCTGGCAGATCCTTAACAATATGATACGATGATTCATATCATGCCCATCATAAGGGTTTGATTAATGGCTCATCTGACCGGAGCTTTTTGTCATGGCCAACATATTATGCCGATATCGCTCCATGGTTGGGGTGAGTTTGGTCGAGCTCGGTAATATTCAGAGGAGACGTTACTGAGTGATACATAGTGACGGTGATGAGGGATCTTTAAGGAAGAGATAAAAAACTGCTTTCTTTGTTCTGTATTTGAGCTGTAAGCTTCGTGTCTGGATATAAAATATGGCGCTGCCAGTCTCTCCAGCTGAGTCCGGCAGTAAACACGCCGCAGATCGCCCCGGAGCTGGACGTCTGTGCTCACTAAACAGGAATAATTTACAGAAGCAGCTGAGTAATAACAGATTGAGACGTAGACGAATCCAGGAACGTCAGTAAGTGGCTCTATAGATGGTTTCCTCTATAGACCAGATGCAAATTAGCTCTCCTCCAGAAGGAAAAGACTGTCTCCCTAGTGCCACCTATAGGTAGCAAACCTGTAAGTTAATGTCCTGTCAATTAACTTACAGGGTACTCACCTTTAGGTGGCAATAGAGAGACAGTTTTCTTTCTTCTAGAGGAGAGCTAATTTGCATAAGTTTTCCCAGAGAGCATTGCCTGTAAGACCGTCTACACCAGCTGGATCTCCGCAAGGAGAACCAGTACTTTCTATAGACCAGAGTTAGCCCATTCCTGCTTATAAAAGGGGTACTCCAAAATTTTATGAACAAATCTATTCTTTATTGAGTCCCCAAAATGTGGATCACTCTTGTTGACTGTGAATCTTGGACTCTTAGAGGGACAGAACTTATTTGTTATCCAATTCCTTCACTTTTGAATCTGGTCATGAATAAATCCACCATATTGCTTCAGAAAGGGTGAATTTGGTTCCTAACTGTATATTAGTCCATGATTTACTACTATTGGGTCATATAAGTTTCTATATTACGATTATTTTGCGGAAGAGTCAATGTAAAACTTCTGAAGAACATGGACCTGCGTAGAAAAAGTGGATCTTTATCTCAACAGTAAGTCTGTGCGTCTTTGACATCTAAGAAGTTAGGAGATATATTGATGTGAACAAGAGTCTATTCACATTGCGTTTGCAGTGTACATTAGGCATGTGTGCCGAGAAATCTCCCAGCCCATACGCTGACCGTATCCAGAGCGCCCCATTCAACCGATCGATGCCAAAAAAGTGTCCCTTTGGCATACAACAAGTCGTTTTAGCCGGCATACCTTTTTTTCAACTGTATGGAATAGTGGAGTCAACTACACTATTCCATAAAGAGACATCCAGGGAAAAAATATATACCACCGGTAACATGGGAGCCTATGGGCGAATTGTGCCACTGTATGCCTATACATTGGCATACATCGGAGGCTTCGTTTGAGGTTAACGTAGGGAAATTCTCTCGCTGTATACCTCCAAATGGATCCTAAGGACTCTTACTGATTCCTGGAACATAGGATTCGGGCACTCAGTAATACTACCAAACCCACTCCGCAATGGTCAAAAATGTCCACAATCTCAAGCTTTGGAAAAAAGTGACCAGGTCTAAATGGATTGACTGATCACCACAGACCCTTGGTTATGGGTAACAGTGGTGGTTCGACTTGTCACAACCGATCCTGACATTTCTCAATGACGTATGGAAAATTCCTTTAAATTATCAACCGGCATTGTCCAAATAATAGCTGGGTCCAGCCAACATGGTGGCTTCCGCCACTCTTGTAGGACTTTTTCTTCCTGTCCCTTTAACTTTTATTGATTCAATACCTTATATTAATTAAAACGTCTGCATAAAAGGTTAAAATTAAGAAATCGGGAAGCTTTGTGGTCAACTTTTTTATTTTTCACTGACAAAAATGGAACAAAAAAAGGGAGGATGGTTCTAAGTCGTCTTTGAAGTTCCTCATTAAAGCCGTGATCAGAGAAACTTCTCCGTTATCCCATTCTGGAGTTCCGAGACTACGAACGTCTAATTAGCGGGATTGTGAGATGACTCCGCTCCGAGAGTAGCGCACGTTGGCGAGAAGTCTTTTGTGTGGCTCATTACTGAATTAGATGTTTTTGAATTAGAGGAAGACGAGTTTTATGATGATCCAATCGTTTCAATGATATTGTTCTGGGACAGTTACTGATGCAGTGTTTTTGCGCGGACTGCCTACATAGAAATTCTACTGTATAATCATCTGTGTAGCCAAAAAAATATCAAGGGCAATTCCGAAAATGAATTGGCCCCAAAAATGTACCATGGTCTCAAAAAGTTCTTGTGATGGGTTCGTTGGAGTATTACACAGCGAACAAGGATAGAATGCTCAGTAGGAAGTGTGTAAGTGCGGCCACCACTGCCGGACTGGATTCTGGCTCATTTTGCTTCGTAAAAACCCCTCCATTGTTCCCATTCACAGACTGCAAGCAGAGATCTTGAAAATGGTGAGCAATTGAAACACAAAATATATTAGACAGTGGTAGAACTTTTCATTCGGCAATGATTACACTTTATTTAAAGAAATTCAAGAATAACCCTTTATGGTGACTTAGAAACGACTCGACCTCCTGTCTGGGTGACCACCGTTTAGTTTCTGTAGATCTGTAGTGGAGTTTGCTGATGTATCAGAGCTGAGTTTGTTATTCGGTCGTTTTGCATGCTATCACATTGTGATCCTGTTTTCCATGACATATTCAGCTCTGCTACATGGGTAGATGTGCGGCATTGGTGTGAGAAAGGTTTTCCTGCTATATAACAGACTGCCTCTCCAGGTGACACAGGCTTGTTTTAGGGGAACAGAAAGAATGAGAAACAGGTTTAAGAAGGAAAAATAAGCGAGACAAGAGGGGAAAGGTGATTGTTATGTGTATTGTGAAGAAGACATACAGGGCACACTCAGGGGCGTAACTAAGAAAGACTGTTCCCCATAGCAAACTTTTGACTGGGCCCCCCCCCCTTGTAGATAGTGCCTTTTTTACAAACCCCCCATTTTGATAACGCCGCACAGACCCCCTGTAGATAACGCCATACAGCCCCCTTTGTAGATATCTACAGAGGGGTCTGTAAGGCGTTATCTACGGGGGGACTGTATGGCGTTCCCTACAGGGGGGACTGTATGGCGTTCCCTACAGGGGGGACTGTATGGCACTATCTACAGGGGGGGCTGTATGGCACTATCTACAGGGGTGGCTGTATGGCGTTATCTACAGAGGGGGCTGTATGGCGTTATCTACAGAGGGGGCTGTATGGCGTTATCTACGGGGGGGCTGTATGGCGTTATCTACGGGGGGCTGTATGGCGTTATCTACGGGGGGGCTGTATGGCGTTCCCTACAGGGGGGACTGTATGGCGTTCCCTACAGGGGGGACTGTATGGCACTATCTACAGGGGGGGCTGTATGGCACTATCTACAGGGGTGGCTGTATGGCGTTATCTACAGAGGGGGTTGTATGGCGTTATCTACAGAGGGGGCTGTATGGCGTTATCTACGGGGGGGCTGTATGGCGTTATCTACGGGGGGGGGGCTGTATGGCGTTCCCTACAGGGGGGGACTGTATGGCACTATCTACAGGGGGGTCTGTATGGCGCTATCTACAGGGGGGGCTGTATGGCACTATCTACAGGGGGGGCTGTATGGCACTATCTACAGGGGGGGCTGTATGGCACTATCTACAGGGGGGGCTGTATGGCGTTATCTACAGAGGGGGCTGTATGGCGTTATCTACGGGGGCTGTATGGCGTTCCCTACAGGGGGGACTGTATGGCGTTCCCTACAGGGGGGGACTGCATGGCACTATCTACAGGGGGGGCTGTATGGCACTATCTACAGGGGGGGCTGTATGGCGTTATCTACAGAGGGGGCTGTATGGCGTTATCTACGGGGGCTGTATGGCGTTCCCTACAGGGGGGACTGTATGGCGTTCCCTACAGGGGGGACTGCATGGCACTATCTACAGGGGGGGCTGTATGGCACTATCTACAGGGGGGGCTGTATGGCGTTATCTACAGAGGGGGCTGTATGGCGTTATCTACAGAGGGGGCTGTATGGCGTTATCTACGGGGGGGCTGTATGGCGTTATCTACAGGGGGCTGTATGGGGTTATCTACGGGGGGGCTGTATGGCGTTCCATACAGGGGGGACTGTATGGCACTACCTACAGGGGGGTCTGTATGGCGCTATCTACAGGGGGGGCTGTATGGCACTATCTACGGGGGGGGGGCTGTATGGCACTATCTACAGGGGGGGCTGTATGGCGCTATCTACAGGGGGGCTGTATGGCGTTATCTACAGAGGGGGCTGTATGGCGTTATCTACGGGGGCTGTATGGCGTTATCTACGGGGGGGGACTGTATGCAACTATCTACAGGGGGGGCTGTATGGCACTATCTACAGGGGGGCTGTATGGCACTATCTTCAGGGGGGGCTGTATGGCGCTATCTACAGGGGGGCTGTATGGCGCTATCTACAGGGGGGCTGTATGGCGTTATCTACAGGGGGGCTGTATGGCGCTATCTACAGGGGGGCTGTATGGCGCTATCTATAGGGGGGGCTGTATGGCGTTATCTACAGAGGGGACAGTATGGCGTTATCTAGAGGGGGTACTGTATGGCGTTATCTACGGGGGGCTGTATGGCGTTCCCTACAGAGGGGGCTGTCTGGCGTTATCTACAGGGGGGGCTGTAGGGAACGCCATACAGCCCCCCCTGTAGGGAACGCCATACAGCCCCCCCCCCCGTAGGGAACGCCATACAGCGTCCCCCCCTGTAGGGAACGCCATACAGCGTCGTCCCCCCTGTAGGGAACGCCATACAGCGTCGTTGTCCCCGTAGCGAACGCCATACAGCGTCGTCGTCCCCGTAGGGAACGCCATACAGCGTCGTTGTCCCCCGTAGGGAACGCCATACAGCGTCCCCCCTGTAGGGAACGCCATACAGCCCCCCCCCCTCCCAAAAAAATGCGACCTACAGTGTGTCCTAATAAAATACATGTATCCCCTATTCACAGGATAGGGGATACATGTGTGATCGCTGGCATTGATAGGGAGAACGGGGGACCGAAAGTTCCCCAAGTTCTCCATGACTAACCTCTGACTTCCGGCGTCTGCGCAGCTCACTAAAAATGAAAGGAGCGCTGGTCACGCATGCGCACAAGCGGGACCGGCGCTCCATTCATTTCTCCGGAGCTGCTGACACAGACCCCGGAAGTCCGAGGTTTGTGATGGAGAACTTCAGGGGACTTTCAGTCCCCCGTTCTCCCTATCAATGCCAGCGATCACACATGTATCCCCAGTCCTGTGGAGATCCTGTGGAGAGGGGATACATGTCCTGTGGAGAGGGGATACATGTCTTTTGTTTAATGGCAGAGCGGGGAGATACCTCCCTGCTCTGCCGTACTGTTCAGTGGCGTCCCGCTGTAGCAGCCATAGCGGCAGCTAGCGGAGCCTCCGGCCATGGTGGGGGCCCGTGCCGGCGGGCGACACGGGCCCCCTCATGCCGCCGGCCCCGTAGCAGCCGCTACTGCTGCTACGGCGGTAGTTACGCCACTGGGCACACTATTCCTCCCTGCTAAAGGGGGCGCTACAGATGCCTGGCACCCGAGGCTGTTGTTTACTACGAATCCTAATATAAAAGGGTTTTTCCAGAAGTCTAAAAATTAGACTGACGGTAGGAAATGGGCTGAAATAAAGAAAATAACCAATACTCACCAGGTAAATACCCCGCTGCTCCAGCACAGACACTCAGGTGGTCCTCCGGTGACGTTCCGTACATCCATGTGACCGCGATGTGGCCACTGATTTAACAGGTGAGTATTGGTTATTTATTTATTTTATCACATTTTCTACTGTCAGGCTAATTTTTTGAGCACTGTTTGGTAGTATTTACATTGTGTGGCACTGCTACTATGGCACTGCACAGGATATAATTTGTACCGTGTATGGTGGTGGCTCTGTACAGCATTGGTATTAGATTACTTTATGTATGGTGGTGTTATTCGAGCACTGTATGGTGATATTATTGGAGCAGTGTACGGTGTTGTTATTGGAGCACAGTATGGTGATATTATTGGAGCACTGTATTGTGGTATTATTAGAGCACTGTATGGTGGTATTATTGGAGCACTGTATGGTGGTATTATTAGAGCACTGTATGGTGGTATTATTGGAGCACTGTATGGTGGTGTTATTAGAGCACTGTATGGTGGTGTTATTGGAGCACTGTATGGTGGTGTTATTGGAGCACTGTATGGTGGTATTATTGGAGCACTGTATGGTGGTGTTATTGGAGCACTGTATGGTGGTGTTATTGGAGCACTGTATGGTGGTGTTATTGGAGCACTGTATGGTGGTATTATTAGAGCACTGTATGGTGGTATTATTGGAGCACTGTATGCAGTGTTATTGGAGCACTGTATGGAGGTGTTATTGGAGCACTGTATGGTGGTATTATTGGAGCACTGTATGGTGGTATTATTGGAGCACTGTATGGTGGTATTATTGGAGCACTGTATGGTGGTATTATTGGAGCAGTGTATGGCGGTGTTATTGGAGCACTGTATGGTGGTATTATTGGAGCACTGTATGGTGGTATTATTGGAGCACTGTATGGTGGTAACATTGGAGCACTGTATGGTGGTGTTATTGGAGCACTGTATGGTGGTATTATTGGAGCACTGTATGGTGGTATTATTGGAGCACAGTATGGTGGTATTATTGGAGCAGTGTATGGTGGTATTATTGGAGCAGTGTATGGTGGTGTTATTGGAGCACTGTATGGTGGTATTATTGGAGCACTGTATGGTGGTATTATTGGAGCACTGTATGGTGGTATTATTGGAGCACTGTATGGTGGTGTTTTTGGAGCACTGTATGGTGGTATTATTGGAGCACTGTATGGTGGTATTATTGGAGCACTGTATGGTGGTGTTATTGGAGCACTCTATGGTGGTGTTATTGGAGCACTGTATGGTGGTATTATTGGAGCACTGTATGGTGGTATTATTGGAGCACAGTATGGTGGTATTATTGGAGCACTGTATGGTGGTATTATTGGAGCATTATATGGTGGTGTTATTGGAGCACTCTATGGTGGTGTTATTGGAGCACTCTATGGTGGTGTTATTGGAGCATTATATGGTGGTGTTATTGGAGCACTGTATTGCAGTATTATTGGTGCACTGTATGGTGTTATTGGAGCACTGTATGGTGGTGTTATTGGAGCATTGTATGGTGGTGTTATTGGAGCACTGTATGGTGGTGTTATTGGAGCACTGTATAGTGGTGTTGTTATTGGAGCACTGTATGATGGTGTTATTGGAGCACTGTATGGTGGTGTTATTGGAGCACTGTATGGTGGTATTATTGGAGCACTGTATGGTGGTATTATTGGATCACTGTATGGTAATATTATTGGAGCACTGTATGTTAGTATTATTAGAGCACTGTATGGTGGTGTTATTGGAGTACTGTATGGTGGTGTTATTGGAGCACTGTATGGTGGTGTTATTGGAGCACTGTATGGTGGTGTTATTGGAGCACTGTATGGTGGTATTATTGGAGCAGTCTATGGTGGTATTATTGGAGCACTGTATGGTAGTATTATTGGAGCACTGTATGGTAGTATTATTGGAGCACTGTATGGTGACATTATTGGAGCACTGTATGGTGGTATTATTTGAGCACTGTATGGTAATATTATTGGAGCACTGTATGGTGGTATTATTGGACCACTGTATGGTGGTATTATTGGAGCACTGTATGGTGGTATTATTTGAGCACTGTATGGTAATATTATTAGAGCACTGTATGGTGGTATTATTGGACCACTGTATGGTGGTATTATTGAAGCACTGTATGGTGGTATTATTGGAGCACTGTATGGTGGTATTATTGGAGCACAGTATGGTGGTATTATTGGAGCACTGTATGGTGGTGTTATTGGAGCACTGTATGGTGGTATTATTAGAGCACTGTATGGTGGTATTATTGGAGCACTGTATGCAGTGTTATTGGAGCACTGTATGGAGGTGTTATTGGAGCACTGTATGGTGGTATTATTGGAGCACTGTATGGTGGTATTATTGGAGCACTGTATGGTGGTATTATTGGAGCACTGTATGGTGGTATTATTGGAGCAGTGTATGGCGGTGTTATTGGAGCACTGTATGGTGGTATTATTGGAGCACTGTATGGTGGTATTATTGGAGCACTGTATGGTGGTAACATTGGAGCACTGTATGGTGGTGTTATTGGAGCACTGTATGGTGGTATTATTGGAGCACTGTATGGTGGTATTATTGGAGCACAGTATGGTGGTATTATTGGAGCAGTGTATGGTGGTATTATTGGAGCAGTGTATGGTGGTGTTATTGGAGCACTGTATGGTGGTATTATTGGAGCACTGTATGGTGGTATTATTGGAGCACTGTATGGTGGTATTATTGGAGCACTGTATGGTGGTGTTTTTGGAGCACTGTATGGTGGTATTATTGGAGCACTGTATGGTGGTATTATTGGAGCACTGTATGGTGGTGTTATTGGAGCACTCTATGGTGGTGTTATTGGAGCACTGTATGGTGGTATTATTGGAGCACTGTATGGTGGTATTATTGGAGCACAGTATGGTGGTATTATTGGAGCACTGTATGGTGGTATTATTGGAGCACTGTATGGTGGTATTATTGGAGCAGTGTATGGCGGTGTTATTGGAGCACTGTATGGTGGTATTATTGGAGCACTGTATGGTGGTATTATTGGAGCACTGTATGGTGGTAACATTGGAGCACTGTATGGTGGTGTTATTGGAGCACTGTATGGTGGTATTATTGGAGCACTGTATGGTGGTATTATTGGAGCACAGTATGGTGGTATTATTGGAGCAGTGTATGGTGGTATTATTGGAGCAGTGTATGGTGGTGTTATTGGAGCACTGTATGGTGGTATTATTGGAGCACTGTATGGTGGTATTATTGGAGCACTGTATGGTGGTATTATTGGAGCACTGTATGGTGGTGTTTTTGGAGCACTGTATGGTGGTATTATTGGAGCACTGTATGGTGGTATTATTGGAGCACTGTATGGTGGTGTTATTGGAGCACTCTATGGTGGTGTTATTGGAGCACTGTATGGTGGTATTATTGGAGCACTGTATGGTGGTATTATTGGAGCACAGTATGGTGGTATTATTGGAGCACTGTATGGTGGTATTATTGGAGCATTATATGGTGGTGTTATTGGAGCACTCTATGGTGGTGTTATTGGAGCACTCTATGGTGGTGTTATTGGAGCATTATATGGTGGTGTTATTGGAGCACTGTATTGCAGTATTATTGGTGCACTGTATGGTGTTATTGGAGCACTGTATGGTGGTGTTATTGGAGCATTGTATGGTGGTGTTATTGGAGCACTGTATGGTGGTGTTATTGGAGCACTGTATAGTGGTGTTGTTATTGGAGCACTGTATGATGGTGTTATTGGAGCACTGTATGGTGGTGTTATTGGAGCACTGTATGGTGGTATTATTGGAGCACTGTATGGTGGTATTATTGGATCACTGTATGGTAATATTATTGGAGCACTGTATGTTAGTATTATTAGAGCACTGTATGGTGGTGTTATTGGAGTACTGTATGGTGGTGTTATTGGAGCACTGTATGGTGGTGTTATTGGAGCACTGTATGGTGGTGTTATTGGAGCACTGTATGGTGGTATTATTGGAGCAGTCTATGGTGGTATTATTGGAGCACTGTATGGTAGTATTATTGGAGCACTGTATGGTAGTATTATTGGAGCACTGTATGGTGACATTATTGGAGCACTGTATGGTGGTATTATTTGAGCACTGTATGGTAATATTATTGGAGCACTGTATGGTGGTATTATTGGACCACTGTATGGTGGTATTATTGGAGCACTGTATGGTGGTATTATTTGAGCACTGTATGGTAATATTATTAGAGCACTGTATGGTGGTATTATTGGACCACTGTATGGTGGTATTATTGAAGCACTGTATGGTGGTATTATTGGAGCACTGTATGGTGGTATTATTGGAGCACAGTATGGTGGTATTATTGGAGCACTGTATGGTGGTATTATTGGAGCACTGTATGGTGGTATTATTGGAGCACTGTATGATGGTGTTATTGGAGCACTGTATGATGGTGTTATTGGAGCACTGTATGCTGGTAATATTGGAGCGTTGTATGGTGGTATTTACATTGAGTGGCACTGCTACTTTGGCACTGTGCAGGATATTTTTTGTGCAGCGTATATTTATAGTGGTTGTGCTGTATATCACTGCTATATTACTATATGTATGAAGTTGTTATTTGGTCATTATATATTAGTATTATTTGTGCACTTTATGGTGGTATTTACTTAGACATTGTGTGGCACTGCTACTATGGCACTGTAGAGTATGGTGGGGGCTGCACTGTATGGCATGGTTATTTAGACAACCATATGGAAGTGTTATTTGGCCAATGTATGGCACTGTTATTTGGACACCATACTCTTCGGACCATATCATTAGGCACTGTATGGTATGACAGCGCACAATATGGGGTGTGGTGCCTACAGAATTACGCCTTGTCAGTTATATCTCTACAACCTTGGATAAAAGGGGTTAAACAGGAAACTTCCATTCATTTGCAGCAGTTGGGACATAGGTGATAAGTAATAATTAGCAAATACCCAGGCAGCAAATATCTGTAGATAATGACATTCCTCACAAGGATGTGGAAGACGCTGATGGGATGTCGGATGTAAGAAAAAATTTGGCTCATAAATAAATAAACTGCAAATAAAATGTGAAGGGATTTTATGGCCATAATTAGTCTTTTAATTGGCATGTTAGCGATTGGGGGGGTGGAGGAGGCTGAGGACCGAGGGCCTGTCAATCTGAGCCGCAGAAGTAAAGGCAGGTAATATAATCCTAGATTATTACACAGCTCAAATTAATTGAATGTGATCTGCACCGAGCAGCCATACCCCAATCATCATGGACTTCTTCTAACTCTGAAGTACGGAATGAAGACTATGCAGAATGTACGGCAGTATACAGATGTAGCAGAGCTGAATTTGTCATTTAAAGGAGTAAAGAGACATGTGTGGCCTGTTAGACCTATATACGGCCCCCAGAATATAGATGTAGCAGAGCTGAATGAGTCATAATGGAGAATGACTAGGGGCATTCATAACCTATCAATGGGATAGGCCAAGACAAGTGTCTTAGGACCCCTGCTTAGGTGTAAGAGCGGGCCAGCAGCCTCAAAGTAAATGTCTAGTCTTTTTTGCTCATACATTATTTAATATATATGTATAACAGTCAGAGCTCCGTTTTTCTGATACAGAGCTCCAAATCCCCTGCATAGTCATAGAGCTAAATGACAAAATTCTGTCTGCCTGCAGTCACCACTAGGGGGAGCTTACGGCATACTGTTTTTACATTGAACTCTATGGTAACACAGTATGCTCTAAGCTCTCATGCTCCCCCTAGTGTTGACTGCAGGTATCCAGCATGATATCTTTTAAATCTATGTCTGTTTAAGGGATTTGGAGCTCTGACTGCTGTAAAGGAGACATTTCATGGCCGGCCTTGGGGATGTATTGTCGCACAGGGCGTATCATCCATCCCTGCTAAAGGGGGCACCACAGATGGCACCCAAGGCTGTTGACCAGTACAAATTGTAATAATAATTGTATAGCACTTTTATTCTATTACTGTAATACTATGGTAGTATTGTCATTTTTAGGTTCAATATTTTGTGCTGATTAATGTCTTAATGTATCTTTATAGCGGTCAGAGCTTTGTTTTTCTGACACAGAGCTCCAAATCCCCTGCATAGACATAGTTACATGATAAAATTCTATCTACCTGCAGTCACCACTAGAGGGAGCTCACTGTATACTGTGTTATTGAATTTAACCCCTTACGGACTGAGACATTTTTTTATTTTTCATTTTCGTATTTCACTTTCCGCCTTCCAAGAGCCATAACTTTTTTATTTTTCCGTCAAAAGAGCGGTGTAAGGGCTTGTTTTTTGCGGGAAGAGTTGTAGTTTCTATTGACACCATTTAAAATACCATATAATGTACTGGGAAACTGTAAAAAAAATATTTGTTTTTATGGATTCCACCATGTGGTAAAAACAACAATTTAAACTTATTCTGCGGCTCAATACAATTACGGTAATACCACATTTATATTGTTGTTTTTTTTCATATTTTACTACTTGTAGAAAGAAAAACTATTTGTTAAAAAGAAAAATGGTTTTGTTTCACCACATTCTGAGAGCCAGAACTTTTTTCCGTGGATTGAGCGGTGTGAGGCTGGGTTTACACGACCTATTTTCAGGCGTAAACGAGGCGTATTATGCCTCGATTTACGCCTGAAAATAGGGCTCCAATACGTCGGCAAACATCTGCCCATTCATTTGAATGGGTTTGCCGACGTACTGTGCAGACCACCTGTAATTTACGCGTCGTCGTTTGACAGCTGTCAAAAAACGACGCGTAAAATTACAGCCTCGTCAAAAGAAGTGCAGGACACTTCTTGGGATGTTTTTGGAGCCGTTTTCTCATAGACTCCAATGAAAACAGCTCCAAAAACGGACGTCAAAAACGGTGCGAAAACGCCGCGAAAACGGCGCGAAAAACACAGCGAAAAACGTGAGTTGCTCAAAAAACGTCTGAAAATCAGGTGCTGTTTTCCCTTGAAAACAGCTCCGTATTTTCAGACGTTTTTGGCTCAGCGTGTGAACATACCCTTAGGGCTCAATTTTTTATGGGACAAGCCGTAGTTTTTATCGGTACAATTTTTTGGTACATACAAATTTTTCATCTCTTTTTGTTACATTTGATTTTGGCGTTTTACATTACGGCCTTCATCGTGCGAGTTAAATAATGCTATTGTAATCAATTTTTTTTAAAAAAATTCATTACTTTAGTGGAAAAATGGGAAAAGTTTTTTTTTTTTTGAACTTTCAATATTTTTTTTCCACTACTAAAAACTTTATTCAACTTATTTTACACATTACATAAGTCCCTCTAGGTGACTTGAACCAGCGATCGTTAGTATACTGTCATTTATACAGGCTCCTGGGGTCCTGGGGGCCTCCATTCGGTCCGCATGCTGCGATGACAACCATCGGCATCCCCAGATCGCACTGATGAGCTGTCGGATGGGGCCACAACCCTCCTTTCAACGCCTCAGATGCTGCGGTCGAGATTGATTGCAACATTTGAGCGGTTAAACGGCCAGGGACAGCACGATCGCTGTTCCTGGCCATTAGTTCCGGGTGTCAGCTGTAAAATACAGCTGACACCCGCAGGTTATGGAGCGCACTCAGCCCACTCCATACTTCCCTATAACGCTTATCACGTCAAGGGGTTAATGTATGCTCCTGAGCTCCCTCTAGTGGTGGCTGAAGGTAGTCAGAATTTTATTAACCTTCATGTCTATGCAGAAGATTTGGAGCTCTGTATCAGGAAAACGAAGCTCTGACCGCCATAAAGATATATTGAGAAGTGAATCAGCTCAGAATGTCGGACCTAAAAATGACCTGATGATAAAAAGTGGAGATCCCCTTTAAGACCATAGATATTATGCAGGAACCGTATGGAGTCTCTGCGCTCGGCATTCTGAGAGTCCGGTTTTCACATATAGCGACGCTTCTTCTACATCTTAAAGATTCATGGAATTTTCTAGAGGATCTTTTTATTGTTTTCTTCTACTGTGCATTTTATTTTTTTTCAATATGAAGAATAATACATCGACCTTCCGTGGTAACAAGCGCAGCAATCAGCTTTGGCGCTGAACTTTGCCCCCACCTCTCGGCGCTGTGTGTTTTTTCAATAATGGCTCATTTTCCATTCTCTGTAATTTCCATCTTATGTATAAACTTAAAAGAGAATAAAACAGAAGTTGGGAGCGCAAGAGAGCGGGAACCTGCAGATGTATACGAGGAGGACGTATGCAGGAGCCCCGCCGTCGGGCGGCACACCCTCATTTCTTCTGAATTCCATTTGAAATCGCAACATCAAAGGCAAAAGTTCAATTCTCCTGAAGACGTTTTCAAGAATAGGCCGTCAATTAAAAATCAACCCTCCTGCTGACATGCGGTGGTCTCGTATTCCGGATAGAAGGAGAACTTTGGTCCAGTGAAAGGCCCCTGTAGAAGCCGTCATTGGGGCCATCTTTTCATAGTTCTATCTGTTCCTGGGAAAGATGGATGACTAGCAAAATAGCTGCCAGTCCTGTGTCCTGCTCCCTCTCGGGCTGTTACTCAGCTTTCCAAGACCCAAAAAGCAAGTTTTCCTATTCAGGAGTATGATCCAAAATGTGTGACAACCCAAATGTCTGATAGGTGGGGTTCCCACCCACAAGTCTCCTCCCTATTGGAAGCATAGGGGTCCCCTGTATTTTAGCCCCTCTTAATGAGTGCCATTATTTTATGCGCTGTAACAGTTCCTTTAAAATCATGAAGTATCTCGGCAGCTCTACGCTCAGATGCCGATCACATACTTACATTTGCGCGTGCGCGAAGGACGTTCCGCCACTGGTCACCTCAATGGCAATTCTTATTGGCCAGCTCCCGCGTCTGTCACACGTTAGGGGGCTCGACCGATTGCGCTTTCATTGGTTGCTTCTTATGAAATTCCCACCTGTTCAGTACGTTTAGCTTACGTAATAAGAGGAAATCCGCGGCGCGCCATCATTAGCCCCTGAGGACGCTACATATGTAGCGAAACATGTCGGGGGGGGGGGCTCTTTTGAATTTTAACTACATAATGATCCCGCCAACTACCAGGGTCTTTTTTGTTTTTGTTCACTCCCTGACCTGCTCGGTGACATGGCCACCGGCCGCTGCGTCCAGGATGGAGAGGTGGTCTCATTTGGCTATTGCATAAGAAATGGTCACCTGGATGCACCTTATCTGGTGGACCAGTTGTCAGAGGACCCCAGTTCTCCCACTAGTTGGGGGTCCCAGAAGGTGCAGTCACCACTAGAGGGAGTTAGCTGCATATACATTTATATTACATTAACTTGAATTGATAAGTATGTATGCAGCGAGCTCCCCCTAGTGGCAGCTGTAGGCAGTCAAAATTCTATAGCCATGTAAATGGTAAGGACTCAAGGCAATACTGATTATTGGGGCACTCTATCGGCACTGTTTATGGGGGCATACTGCTAGTAATGTTTATGGGGCACTATTCTGGTTCTGTTTATGGGGGCATTCTTCTGGCTCTGTTTATGAGAGCCCTATGCTGGCATGGGAACTCTACCGCCACTATTTATAGGGGTACTATGTTCACACTGTTTATTGGGGCATTCTTCTGGCACTATTTATAGGGGCACTAATCTGGCACTGTTTATGGGAGCACTCTGCTGGCACTGTTTATGGGGGCCCTATTTATAGGGGCACTCTATTGGCACTATGTATAGAGGAGCTATACTCATACTGTATATAAGGGCATTCTTCTAGCACTATTTATAGGGGCACTATGCTTACACTGTTTATAGGGGCACTATGCTTACACTGTTTATAGGGGCACTTTTTTGTCACTGTTTATAGGGTCTCAATTCTGGAACTGCTTATGGGGTGCTATTCTGGCACTGTTTATAGGGGCACTCTGCTGGTACTATTTATAGAGGCGCTATTACTGTTTATGGGGGTGCTGATCTGGCACCGTTTATGGGGCCCTATGCTGGCACCGTTTATGGGGCCCTATGCTGGCACTGTTTATGGGGGCCCTATGCTGGCACTATTTATGGGGTTACTCTGTTGGCACTGTTAATGGAGATATTTGGCTGTTTATGGGGGCATGGTTTGTACACATGGACAAAGTCACCCAGAAAATAAATGACATATAGACTCTTGTTCTTAGGGCGGCTTCCTGTAAAAGTCTTATTTTTTTGGGGGTCCGTCTGAGTGACAGATCCCCTTTAAATCAATAGGCCTGGCGTTTATACGCTGAATAGCAGGGGTTATAAATTCACAGCATACGCAGCACGAGAAAAAATCTGAATGATTCCCCTTATAGCATGTTACCCGGAGCCTCTCGCTGTGTGGATTGGACCTGATTAAGACGCCTCGTGCCGTGGACCCCCAGAGCAGTAACTAGTGGGGGTGATTATTAGGGTGATGCTGTGGATGGGGCGATGGTCTGGAGGGGCTCAGCATCAATGCGGGATTTGTAGCAGATGTATGAAATTATAATCTATACCTGGATCTGCTGCTTCAAGTTTATGTTGTATAATATTTTACTGCACGTTTTATGTGCGGAAAAAGTCCATTAAATTTGGTATTTACAGGATCTGACAGGTGCCAGATTATCAAATGTTCTGGATTATCAGATGCTCATAAAAATGGTCATTAAATTGACTTTGAAGGTTACAGAACCACAATCTCTACAGAAAACTCCTTTAATCCGGCAGCATTAATGGTTGAACTTGATGGATCAGCGTCTTTTTGTAATCCGTACTAACTATATAATGGCTCTTGGCAGATGCCAGATTATCAGATGTTTATAGAATTGTATATAACATTTATTTCAAGAGTTTTGTTCCAGATTATTAAGCAGTTTTGTGCCGGATTATCAGAATGTTCCGGAGTATTGGATGCCGGATTAAAGGAATATTACTTTACTTATAATTTTTGGGGAAAAATGTTTTGGGGTCTTTTAATTTTCATAATACGGGTGTGGAGTGGGCTCCCTTTGCAGCTACCTCACCCTGCAGGGCCAAGAAGTGAATCCTTGAAATGCAAACTACTCCAGCTCACAGTCATGGCTTTAAGGAACCTATAAATAAGAGACGTGGAGACCCCCCGTGTTTTGGTTTAGTTTTGGGTCCAGATTTTTGGAGGTTCTGATTGGTTCTGGGTTCAGATTTCATGCAAAAAAGTGCCCGTAGTTTTGACCAGTAGATGGCGCAGTTCCTGGACACTCCCGACAAGCCCTATGATAAAGCTGCACTGCCCTGCGACATCTAGTTGGGATTCTCCGCACCTTGCAGCTAATCCAGTATTTTCTGCAGAGTTGATGCCATTAATATGTAATAGGATCGGGGGTAAAGTGTTATTCCGAGCGAGCCGTCATATCTGTCACAGGCCGTAAATTAAACTGACAGCTTGTCTATAAGACAATTCATGTTCACACCGGTCTCCTGTCCTTAACTCTTCTATATCTGAGGAGGAGGAAATTCTGGGCGATTTAGCCACTTAGAGCCTGTAAGGAATTTTTGTTACTGGATTATTACAGATTCACAGAAAATGCTACAAAATAGACTGAACTCTCCACCTTTTAACCCAATGTCATTTTTATGTCCAACTTTCTGTGCTAAATAATTTCTTAATGTTTGTTCATGGTGATCGGAGTTCCGTTTTGTGGGAGATTTCTGCATAAAGGATTATTATAGAGTTGAATGTATGAACAGTATACAGGAAGCTCAGAAGCTCCCCCTAGTGGTGGCTACAGGCAGGTAGAAATTTTTTCATTTAACTCGGTTTATGCAGGGGATTATAAACTCTGTAGCAGAAAAGAGCTGACAAATATAAAGACTACAAAAGTTTTCACATTTTTAGATAGATAAATAGATAGATGATAGATAGATAGATAGATAGATAGATAGATAGATAGATAGATATTAGATAGAAGATGATAGATATTAGATAGATAGATAGATAGATAGATAGATAGATAGATAGATAGATAGATAGATAGATAGATAGATAGATAGATAGATAGATAGATAGATAGATAGATAGATAGATAGATATGAGATAGATAGATAGATAGATAGATAGATATGAGATAGATAGATAGATAGATAGATAGATAGATAGATAGATAGATAGATAGATAGATAGATAGATAGATAGATAGATAGATAGATAGATAGATAGATAGATAGATAGATAGATAGATAGATATGAGATAGATAGATATGAGATAGATAGATAGATATGAGATAGATAGATAGATATGAGATAGATAGATAGATAGATAGATAGATAGATAGATAGATAGATAGATAGATAGATAGATAGATAGATAGATAGATAGATAGATAGATAGATAGATAGATAGATAGATAGATAGATAGATATGAGATAGATAGATAGATAGATAGATATGAGATAGATAGATAGATAGATATGAGATAGATAGATAGATAGAGATAGAGATAGATAGATAGATAGATAGATAGATAGATAGATAGATAGATAGATAGATAGATAGATAGATAGATAGATAGATAGATAGATAGATAGATAGATAGATAGATAGATAGATAGATAGATAGATAGATATGAGATAGATAGATATGAGATAGATAGATATGAGATAGATAGATAGATAGATAGATAGATAGATAGATAGATAGATAGATAGATAGATAGATAGATAGATAGATAGATAGATAGATAGATAGATAGATAGATAGATAGATATGAGATAGATAGATAGATAGATAGATAGATAGATAGATAGATAGATAGATAGATAGATAGATAGATAGATAGATAGATAGATAGATATTTTGCTTTCTATAAGATGAATAATGCAGAATATATAAAACAAATAAAATACTTCCTCTACCGTATGATAATGTCGATCACTCACGATCTATATTTTCCGCGTCTCCATGTAACAGACCGGCGGTGGATGATCAGTTTCCATGTTTTTGTTTTCTGGCCTAATATCACTGCAAAAAATAAAGTAATGCAGTAAATCTGAGCGCCGGCTGCCCGGAGGGTCCACGTTGTGAATGATTCTTGCTCTATAGAAAGTACGGCTGTCCCGCTCCCATCTCACAGCCGCGCAGGAGCAGCTCCCGAGCCCCCGAGCTGCCAGGAGCCGAAAAATACAAATCATCTGGTTGGCTGTTTGCTGAAGGAGATATAATGCACTGGGGGCGCCAAGACTTACGCACCAACAATAGGTCTAAATATAAAGAAGTGATTGTATTATAACCAGCACTCCAGTCCGTTATCTGCTCCGCCTGAGTAAGAGGCGACTGATTAATTAAGAGGTGAATAAAGTTTATGTAAAAAAAGTGGTAATGCCCAATAGGAAAAAAATCGCCATTTAACTCATTCCTTAAAGGAAAAAAATAACGACATTTATATCGATCCAACATGGAGGATAAACATATTTATCAACCAAACCTAAAGCCTCAGGTATTTTCAGGTCAACACTTCCCAAAAACAAAAGGTTTACCGTAACATTTTAGGATAGTGGGCGGAGTTGTGAAAGACTCAACACAGACAGGAAGTGTTGTCATGGGGACATAAACCCTCCTTTCCGAATGAAGCTGAACCAGATATCAGCTGATCTGCTGGGTCCAACTTCTCTAAGCCTAATGTGGGCAGCTCTGGCTCATTAAGGGGTCCTAAGCGGGGAACCCCCCTCTATGACATCCACATGCCCTAATAGTTAGGACAACCCCTGAAAATTGACAAGGGACCGGTGCTAGTGCAAATCTTATAGTATCAATATATGTTATGTATGTAAATAAGCCCCCCCCCCCCCCCACATGCTCTATAATTATAACAAGATTCATTAAATACAAATTAATTCACATTATATATTTAATTACTGGATACCGATCATCTCACTTTATGGTCATTATGAGTCTTGTTCCTGCTACAAAGAGAATCGAAAAATACCGCGTGACGGGGAGATCACAGTGGGATGATTGGTCACATATGAGAGAGGCATAATATAAATTACTCACATTAGTGGTGTATATAGTAAAAATATAAATATAAAAAGCTTTAAAGGGTATCTCCAGTTTTACCAATACTTTACACTCTACATATAAAGTTGAGTCACTTTACCCTATACATGTTTTATACTCCAGAGCTGCACTGAGTTACATCCTGTATTATACTCCAGAGCTGCACTCACTATTCTGCTGGTGGAGTCACTGTGTACTTACATTACATTACTTATCCTGTACTGATCCTGAGTTACATCCTGTATTATACTCCAGAGCTGCACTCACTATTCTGCTGGTGGAGTCACTGTGTACATACATTACATTACTTATCCTGTACTGATCCTGAGTTACATCCCGTATTATACTCCAAAACTGCACTCACTATTCTGCTGGTGGAGTCACTGTGTACATACATTACATTACTGATCTTGAGTTACATCCCGTATTATACCCCAGAGCTGCACTCACTATTCTGCTGGTGGAGTCACTGTATACATACATTACTTATCCTGCACTGATCCTGAGTTACATCCTGTATTATACTCCAGAGCTGCACTCACTATTCTGCTGGTGGCGTCACTGTATACATACATTACTTATCCTGCACTGATCCTGAGTTACATCCTGTATTATACTCCAGAGCTGCACTCACTATTCTTCTGGTGGAGTCACTGTGTACATACATTACATTACTTATCCTGTACTGATCCTGAGTTACATCCTGTATTATACTCCAGAGCTGTACTCAGTATTCTGCTGGTGGAGTCACTGTGTACATACATTACATTACTTATCCTGTACTGATCCTGAGTTACATCCTGTATTATACTCCAGAGCTGCACTCACTATTCTGCTAGTGGAGTCACTGTGTACATACATTACATTACTTATCCTGTACTGATCCTGAGTTATATCCTGTATTATACTCCAGAGCTGCACTCACTATTCAGCTGGTGGGGTCACTGTGTACATACATTACATTACTTATCCTGTACTGATCCTGAGACACATCCTGTATTATACTCCAGAGCTGCACTGAGTTACATCCCGTATTATACCCCAGAGCTGCACTCACTATTCTGCTGGTGGAGTCACTGTATACATACATTACTTATCCTGCACTGATCCTGAGTTACATCCTGTATTATACTCCAGAGCTGCACTCACTATTCTGCTGGTGGCGTCACTGTATACATACATTACTTATCCTGCACTGATCCTGAGTTACATCCTGTATTATACTCCAGAGCTGCACTCACTATTCTTCTGGTGGAGTCACTGTGTACATACATTACATTACTTATCCTGTACTGATCCTGAGTTACATCCTGTATTATACTCCAGAGCTGTACTCACTATTCTGCTGGTGGAGTCACTGTGTACATACATTACATTACTTATGCTGTACTGATCCTGAGTTACATCCTGTATTATACTCCAGAGCTGTACTCACTATTCTGCTGGTGGAGTCACTGTGTACATATATTACATTACTTATCCTGTACTGATCCTGAGTTATATCCTGTATTATACTCCAGAGCTGCACTCACTATTCTGCTGGTGTAGTCACTGTGTACATACATTACATTACTGATCCTGTACTGATCCTGAGTTACATCCTGTATTATACTCCAGAGCTGCACTCACTATTCTGCTAGTGGAGTCACTGTGTACATACATTACATTACTTATCCTGTACTGATCCTGAGTTATATCCTGTATTATACTCCAGAGCTGCACTCACTATTCAGCTGGTGGGGTCACTGTGTACATACATTACATTACTTATCCTGTACTGATCCTGAGACACATCCTGTATTATACTCCAGAGCTGCACTGAGTTACATCCCGTATTATACCCCAGAGCTGCACTCACTATTCTGCTGGTGGAGTCACTGTATACATACATTACTTATCCTGCACTGATCCTGAGTTACATCCTGTATTATACTCCAGAGCTGCACTCACTATTCTGCTGGTGGCGTCACTGTATACATACATTACTTATCCTGCACTGATCCTGAGTTACATCCTGTATTATACTCCAGAGCTGCACTCACTATTCTTCTGGTGGAGTCACTGTGTACATACATTACATTACTTATCCTGTACTGATCCTGAGTTACATCCTGTATTATACTCCAGAGCTGTACTCACTATTCTGCTGGTGGAGTCACTGTGTACATACATTACATTACTTATGCTGTACTGATCCTGAGTTACATCCTGTATTATACTCCAGAGCTGTACTCACTATTCTGCTGGTGGAGTCACTGTGTACATATATTACATTACTTATCCTGTACTGATCCTGAGTTATATCCTGTATTATACTCCAGAGCTGCACTCACTATTCTGCTGGTGTAGTCACTGTGTACATACATTACATTACTGATCCTGTACTGATCCTGAGTTACATCCTGTATTATACTCCAGAGATGCACTCAGTATTCTGCTGGTGGAGTCACTGTGTACATACATTACATTACTTATCCAGTACTGATCCTGAGTTACAGCCTGTATTATACTCCAGAGCGGCACTCACTATTCTGCTGGTGGAGTCACTATGTACATACATTACATTACTTATCCTGTACTGATTCTGAGTTATAGTCTGTATTACACTCCGCAGCTGCACTCACTGTTCTGCTGGTGGAGTCACTGTGTACATACATTACATTACTTATCCTGTACTGATCCTGAGTTACATCCTGTATTATACTCCAGAGCTGCACTCACTATTCTGCTGGTAGTCATTGAAATAATTTAGCAAACTTGTGGACAGGAACACCCCTAAAAACGTAGCTGAGCTCTTATAATGCAGGAGGGCAGCTAATTTCTTACACATCAGATTATTATAGGGCATTTGGTGTAAACACAATACTTCCCAGAATGCAAATCACCAGAGCAAGCTCAGTGCAGACACTGAACAAGCAGGGAATACTAGTAACTTTGAGCTGCTTGTCCAGCAGGATTGTCCAGGGTCCAGCCATAAATTTCCCCTGTAGCAGCTGCTCTAGTACTACATGCCGGTGGGTCTCAGCTATTGACTTCTATTACATTCATATATTAGTGTCCCCTAAGAATCACATATTTCTTCATTAGACAACCCTTTAAATGTATATTTGAGAGCCAGTGAGATGAAAAAAATAACACTTTAGCCAATAGGGGGCAGTATTACAGTAGTTAGTGCTAATCAAGTAAAAATATTGAGCTCAGTTTGACAAGCCAATAACTGAATAACCTTAAAAAATGACCCAAAAATGTGTTTAGAGAAGGTCCCTTAACCCTAACCCTCTTGCCTGCAGTTCCAATATGAATTCCCCAGCAGGGGGCAGCAAAGAAGTCATGAGAAAGCTCCTCCTAGACAATATGAAACCTTTGCTCCAGCCATAGGCATAATGGGAGAAACATGGAGAATTAAAGGGGTATTTAGCAAAAAAAATTGGGGAAATATTCGTAAAAAATTCCTTTACTATTTGACTTAGGAACAGTTTCTATGTGGTCTATGGTAGTTTTAAATGTGTCTGGATTTGCCCTTTAAATGGGCTGTCAATTGTCGTCAATTATAACACTAAACACAGACCGTTTCTCCAGATATAAAGGGTCTGATTAAATCCCTGAGCGGCTTTACTTTCTGCTATGTAAGTCACTAGTGAGGAGGCAGTGATCAGACGACTCATCTTTTATAAATCCCCGTCGCGTCGTCTAATACTTCAGGATCGGCGTCTGTTATTCTAATTCGCCACTTATTGTAGCCTTAATATTGTAGAGTTCTGAGCGCTTATACATCACTGCATTAAACCATTATCCTTCTTCACTCATGTCTTCCTCCCTTTAATCATAACCATCCCTTGTGCAGGCAGAGCACGCAGAAATGACTTTGTAAGATGATATAATATTATGCACCATCAACAGAGATGCCGCATCGGTCATTCATATATACAACCCCATCCATTTTGATATATTTAATAGGATCCAGGCAGAAACTGTCCAAAGAGTCAGAGACGGACCCTACAGATCTAAGGTGTACCGGCCCCCGGTCTCAGGCCAAAATGATAAATATGATGGTGTATATGGAGTAATATTAAATGGTGCCCTCCAGTTGTGCCCCTTTGCTGTGGATCTGCCGTTTTAGGGTCCCCTTTGTGTTGTCTCAAAATGACCAATGTCTAAGACACTCCCCCTGTTTACAAATTGGACACGTGAGCAGCTCTGGCCAATCCGAGAACAGTGGGAGTGTCTCAGACTCGTAGTCTAAGAAACACTACAGCCATTTTGGCACAGAGCAGACCCTAAAACGGCAGATCCACGGCAGAGGGGCATAACTGGAGGGCACCAGTTAATATTACTCCATATACACCGTTATATTTAATATGTTGTCCCGGGACCGGAGGGTCACTTTAATGGGCTAAGTGGCCAGAGGCTGACATTGAGGAGTGATCCCAAGGCCATCTACTTGTTAGTCCATAAAAACCCTTTTAATCCTTTCCCCTGTGTCTTCTCCCCTTCTCTCTTGTCCATTGGCTGTGTCTCAGGTCCATTTAAGCAAAAAGAGCTCAGATGTAATACCAGACATAGCCTATGGACAAAGAGAGGCGCTGTTTTTGGGAGAAAGCAGCCATGTTTTTGTCATACAAGTATAATATAAAAAATATTGTCCGCTCAACATGCACATGTTTCTGAACACCACGTTTTGATCCTGTTGGTGCTCGGATGGATACTCCGCGTCGGCAGCAGGTAAGGCAGTAGGAAAATGGAAGAATAATATTTCATCCAATTAAAAAAACAAGGAAAACTTCCCTAGGAAGGACGCTTACGCGTTTCGAGCTGAAGGTTCTTAGTCATAGCTATCTTCCTTATGGCAAATTCTGTTGTGACTTTCATTTATAAATAAAATTGCATGTTCCCCTAGATCTACTGCAGTCATTCTGGCAATGAAAGGGTTAAAAACTATTTAGAGGTCAGGTGTGTATCTCCCAGTTGACACAAATTCGGAAGCATAGCATAGGGCAGTTAGCTTTGTCACACAAAGCAAGAGAGTAAAATATGACTGCAGGGTCAGACAACATAGGAGACTTGTTTGTAGTCTGTAACCATGGAAACACATAGGTTTTTTTTTATATACAAAATCTTAGAAAATTCTTAATGAAGACTATAAGCCAAGTTCCTTCTTTTTTTATTTTATTTACAATAATTGGATTAATTGTATTTTTTTATATATATGTCTGCGCCCCCTACAGTAGTACCGCATCGCCTCACTGGTGGTAGCCAAATCTCTGTGTAGTCAGTGCCAGAGAGCGGTAAACTATCATTGACATAAATAGTTAAACAATCAGCTTTACTGCAAAAAAAATGAGGCGTATGCATAATGTCGGCTAATGCAAGAGAACAGAGCACGCGGCAATTCTTCATCACTATTAGTAGGTACCTGGCAAGTTTTCAAGCCCCTTGTATCCAATAGTAACGATCGGTGTCTTTCAGTACAGTGAATCCGCTGAATGCTAATTTATGGTAATTACTCAGCCAGTGGGATAGTTCACAGCACGGAAGACTAAAATAAGATATATAAATGTTTTATCATTCAAAAGGAGATTTCAATTGAAAATGTATACACCCCTGCACATAGGGGGCAGTATTATAGTAGTTATATTCTTGTATATAGGGGGCAGTATTATAGTAGTTATATTCTTGTATATAGGGGCAGTATTATAGTAGTTATATTCTTGTATATAGGGGCAGTATTATAGTAGTTATATTCTTGTATAAAGGGGCAGCATTATAGTAGTTATATTCTTGTACACGGGGGCAGTATTATAGTAGTTATATTCTTGCATATAGGGGGCAGTATTATAGTAGTTATATTCTTGTACATAGGGGCAGTATTATAGTAGTTATATTCTTGTATATAGGAGCAGTATTATAGTAGTCATATTCTTGTATATAGGGGTAGTATTATAGTAGTTATATTCTTGTATATAGGGGCAGTATTATAGTAGTTATATTCTTGTATATAGGGGGCAGTATTATAGTAGTTATATTCTTGTATATAGGGGGCAGTATTATAGTAGTTATATTCTTGTATATAGGGGGCAGTATTATAGTAGTTATATTCTTGTATATAGGGGGCAGTATTATAGTAGTTATATTCTTGTATAGGGGGCAGTATTATAGTAGTTATATTCTTGTATATAGGAGGCAGTATTATAGTAGTTATATTCTTGTACATAGGAGCAGTATTATAGTAGTTATATTCTTGTATATAGGGGGCAGTATTATAGTAGTTATATTCTTGTATATAGGGGCAGTATTATAGTCGTTATATTCTTGTATATAGGGGCAGTATTATAGTAGTTATATTCTTGTATATAGGGGGCAGTATTATAGTAGTTATATTCTTGTATATAGGGGCAGTATTATAGTAGTTATATTCTTGTATATAGGGGCAGTATTAGGCTATGTTCACACGGGGTCTTTTGCCGAGTTTTTTGACGCGGAAACCGCGTCGCAAAACTCGGTAGAAACGGCCCGAGAACGCCTCCCATTGATTTCAATGGGAGGCGTCGGCGTCTTTTTCCCGCGAGCAGTAAAACTGCCTCGCGGGAAAAAGAAGCGACATGCCCTATCTTCGGGCGCTTCCGCCTCCGACCTCCCATTGACTTCAATGGGAGGCAGGAGAAAGCGTGTTTTCTGCCCGCGGCGCTCAATGGCCGCGGGCGAAAAACGGCGCGATAATTGCTATTCACACGGAGTATTTTGGGGGAGGAATATCTGCCTCAAAATTCCGTTTGGAGCTTTGAGGCAGATATTCCTCCCCCAAAATACTCCGTGTGAACATAGCCTTATAGTAGTTATATTCTTGTATATAGGGGGCAGTATTATAGTAGTTATATTCTTGTATATAGGGGGCAGTATTATAGTAGTTATATTCTTGTATACAGGGAGCAGTATTATAGTAGTTATATTCTTGTATATAAGAGCAGTATTATAGTAGTTATATTCTTGTATATAGGAGCAGTATTATAGTAGTTATATTGTTGTATATAGGAGCAGTATTATAGTAGTTATATTCTTGTATACAGGGAGCAGTATTATAGTAGTTATATTCTTGTATATAGGAGCAGTATTATAGTAGTTATATTCTTGTATATAGGAGCAGTATTATAGTAGTTATATTCTTGTATATAGGGGGCAGTATTATAGTAGTTATATTCTTGTATATAGGGAGCAGTATTATAGTAGTTATATTCTTGTATGTAGGAGCAGTATTAGGGCATGACCACACGTGGCGGATTTCCTCCGCAACTGTCCGCATCAATGCCGCACAGAATCTGCGTTGCAGATTCTGCTGCGGATCTGCACAAAATGTGCAGTAAATTGATGCGGACTAGCTGCTGCGGACTGCGGGAAAAGTGCTTCCCTTCTCCCTATCAGTGCAGGATAGAGAGAAGGGACAGCACTTTCCCTAGTGAAAGTAAACGAATTTCATACTTACCGGCCGTTGTCTTGGTGACGCGTCCCTCTTTCGGCATCCAGCCCGACCTCCCTGGATGACGCGCCAGTCCATGTGACCGCTGCAGCCTGTGCTTGGCCTGTGATTGGCTGCAGCCGTCACTTAGACTGAAACGTCATCCTGGGAGGCCGGACTGGAGACAGACGCAGGGAGTTCTCGGTAAGTATGAACTTATATTTTTTGACAGGTTGCTGTATATTGGGATCGGTAGTCACTATCCAGGGTGCAGAAACAGTTACTGCCGATCGCTTAACTCTTTCAGCACCCTGGACAGTGACTATTTACAGACGTCTCCTAGCAACGCTCCCGTCATTACGGGAGCCCCATTGACTTCCTCAGTCTGGCTGTAGACCTAGAAATACATAGGTCCAGCCAGAATGAAGAAATGTCATGGCAAAAAAGCAAGACGTATCCGCAGCACACATAACATGTGCATGACAGCTGCGGACTTCATTGCGGAACTTAGAATCTCCATTGAAGTCAATGGAGAAATTCCGCCATGAGTCCGCCACTGCTCCGCAACAGACAGAGCATGCTGCGGACACCAAATTCCGCTCCGCAGCCTATGCTCCGCAGCGGAATTTTACGCCTCGTCTAAACGAACACTGCTAAATTAAAGTGTAAGTCAATGGACAAACGGCTCCGCTGCGGATTAACGCTGCGGAGTGTCCGCAGCGGAATTTAAGTGAAATTCCGCCACGTGTGAACCCAGCCTTATAGTAGATATATTCTTGTATATAGGAGCAGTATTATAGTAGTTATATTCTTGTATATAGGAGCAGTATTATAGTAGTTATATTCTTGTATACAGGGAGCAGTATTATAGTAGTTATATTCTTGTATATAGGAGCAGTATTATAGTAGTTATATTCTTGTATATAGGGAGCAGTATTATCGTAGATATATTCTTGTATATAGGGAGCAGTATTATAGTAGTTATATTCTTGTATATAGGGGCAGTATTATAGTAGTTATATTCTTGTATATAGGGTCAGTATTATAGTAGTCATATTCTTGTATATAGGGGCAGCATTATAGTAGTTATATTCTTGTATATAGGGGCAGCAGTAGAGTAGTTATATTCTTGTATATAGGGAGCAGTATTATAGTAGTTATATTCTTGTATATAGGAGAAGTATTATAGTAGTTATATTCTTGTATATAGGGAGCAGTATTATAGTAGTTATATTCTTGTCTATAGGGGCAGTATTATAATAGTTCTATTCTTGTATATAGGGGGCAGTATTATAGTAGTTATATTCTTGTATATAGGGGCAGTATTGTAGTAGTTATATTCTTGTATATAGGGGGCAGTATTATAGTAGTTATATTCTTGTATACAGGGAGCAGTATTATAGTAGCTATATTCCTGTATATAGGGAGCAGTATTATAGTAGTTATATTCTTGTATATAGGGGGCAGTATTATAGTAGTTATATTCTTGTATATGGGGGGCAGTTATAGTAGTTATATTCTTGTATATAGGGGGCAGTATTATAGTAGTTATATTCTTGTATATAGGAGCAGTATTATAGTAGTTATATTCTTGTATATAGGGGCAGTATTATAGTAGTTATATTCTTGTATATAGGAGCAGTATTATAGTATATTCTTGTATATAGGGGCAGTATTATAGTAGTTATATTCTTGTATATAGGAGCAGTATTATAGTATATTCTTGTATATAGGGGCAGTATTATAGTAGTTATATTCTTGTATATCGGGAGCAGTATTATAGTAGTTATATTCTTGTATGTAGGAGCAGTATTATAGTAGTTATATTCTTGTATATAGGGAGCAGTATTATAGTAGTTATATTCTTGTATGTAGGAGCAGTATTATAGTAGTTATATTCTTGTATATAGGGGGCAGTATTATAGTAGTTATATTCTTGTATATAGGGAGCAGTATTATAGTAGTTATATTCTTGTATACAGGGGGCAGTATTATAGTAGTTATATTCTTGTATAGGGGGCAGTATTATAGTAGATATATTCTTGTATATAGGAGCAGTATTATAGTAGTTATATTCTTGTATATAGGGGCAGTATTATAATAGTTATATTCTTGTATATAGGGGGCAGAATTATAGTAGTTATATTCTTGTATATAGGGGCAGTATTATAGTAGTTATATTCTTGTATATAGGAGCAGTATTATAGTAGTTATATTCTTGTATATAGGAGGCAGTATTATAGTAGTTATATTCTTGTATATAGGAGGCAGTATTATAGTAGTTATATTCTTGTATATAGGGAGCAGTATTATAGTAGTTATATTCTTGTATATAGGGGGCAGTATTATAGTAGTTATATTCTTGTATATAGGGGCAGTATTATAGTAGTTATATTCTTGTATATAGGGGGCAGTATTAGGGCATGCCCCCACGTGGCGGATTTCCTCCGCAGCTGTCCGCATCAATGCCGCACAGAATCTGCGTTGCAGATTCTGCGGCGGATCTGCCCAAAATGTGCAGTAAATTGGTGCGGACTAGCTGCTGCGGACTGCGGTAAAAGTGCTTCCCTTCTCTCTATCAGTGCAGGATAGAGAGAAGGGACAGCACTTTCCCTAGTGAAAGTAAACGAATTTCATACTTACTGGCCGTTGTCTTGGTGACGCGTCCCTCTTTCGGCATCCAGCCCGACCTCCCTGGATGACGCGGCAGTCCATGTGACCGCTGCAGCCTGTGATTGGCTGCAGCCGTCACTTAGACTGAAACGTCATCCTGGGAAGCCGGACTGGAGACAGAAGCAGGGAGTTCTCGGTAAGTATGAACTTCTATTTTTTTACAGGTTGCTGTATATTGGGATCGGTAGTCACTGTCCAGGGTGAAGAAACAGTTACTGCCGATCGCTTAACTCTTTCAGCACCCTGGACAGTGACTATTTACTGACGTCGCCTAGCAACGCTCCCGTAATTACGGGAGCCCCATTGACTTCCTCAGTCTGGCTGTAGACCTAGAAATACATAGGTCCAGCCAGAATGAGGAAATGTCATGTTAAAAAAGCAAGACGCATCCGCAGCACACATAACATGTGCATGACAGCTGCGGACTTCATTGCGGAATTTAGAATCTCCATTGAAGTCAATGGAGAAATTCCGCCATGAGTCCGCAACCAGTCCGCCACTGGTCCGCAACAGACAGAGCATGCTGCGGACACCAAATTCCGCTCCGCAGCCTATGCTCCGCAGCGGAATTTTACGCATCGTCTAAACGAACACTGCTAAATAAAAGTGGAAGTCAATGGAGAAACGGCTCCGCTGCGGATTAACGCTGCGGAGTGTCTGCAGCGGAATTCAAGTGCAATTCCGCTACGTGGGGCTTTAGCCTTATAGTAGTTATATCCTTGTATATAGGGGCAGTATTATAGTAATTATATTCTTGTATATAGGGGCAGTATTATAGTAGTTATATTCTTGTATATAGGAGCAGTATTATAGTAGTTATATTCTTGTATATAGGGGCAGTATTATAGCAGTTTTATTCTTGTATATAGGGGGCAGTATTATAGTAGTTATATTCTTGTATATAGGGGCAGTATTATAGTAGTTATATTCTTGTATATAGGGGCAGTATTATAGTAGTTATATTCTTGTATATAGCGGCAGTATTATAGCAGTTTTATTCTTGTATATAGGGGCAGTATTATAGTAGTTATATTCTTGTATATAGGGGCAGTATTATAGTAGTTATATTCTTGTATACAGGGGGCAGTATTATAGTAGTTATATTCTTGTATATAGGGGACAGTATTATAGTAGTTATATCCTTGTATATAGGGGGCAGTATTATAGTAGTTATATTCTTGTATATAGGGGCAGTATTATAGTAGTTATATTCTTGTATATAGGAGCAGTATTATAGTAGTTATATTCTTGTATATAGGGGCAGTATTATAGCAGTTTTATTCTTGTATATAGGGGGCAGTATTATAGTAGTTATATTCTTGTATATAGGGGCAGTATTATAGTAGTTATATTCTTGTATATAGGAGCAGTATTATAGTAGTTATATTCTTGTATATAGGGGCAGTATTATAGTAGTTATATTCTTGTATATAGGGGCAGTATTATAGCAGTTTTATTCTTGTATATAGGGGCAGTATTATAGTAGTTATATTCTTGTATATAGAGGGCAGTATTATAGTAGTTATATTCTTGTAAATAGGAGCAGTATTATAGTAGTTATATTCTTGTATATAGGGGCAGCATTATAATAGTTATATTCTTGTATATAGGGACAGTATTATAGTAGTTATATTCTTGTATAAAGGGGGCAGAATTATAGTAGTTATATTCTTGTATATAGGGGCAGTATTATAGTAGTTATATTCTTGTATATAGGAGGCAGTATTATAGTAGTTATATTCTTGTATATAGGAGGCAGTATTATAGTAGTTATATTCTTGTATATAGGGGCAGTATTATAGTAGTTATATTCTTGTATATAGGAGCAGTATTATAGTAGTTATATTCTTGTATATAGGAGGCAGTATTATAGTAGTTATATTCTTGTATATAGGAGGCAGTATTATAGTAGTTATATTCTTGTATATAGGAGGCAGTATTATAGTAGTTATATTCTTGTATATAGGGGGCACTATTATAGTAGTTATATTCTTGTATATAGAGGCAGTATTATAGTAGTTATATTCTTGTATATAGGAGCAGTAATATAGTAGTTATATTCTTGTATATAGGGGGCAGTATTATAGTAGTTATATTCTTGTATATAGGGGGCAGTATTATAGTAGTTATTTTCATGTACATAGAGGGCAGTATTATAGTAGTTATATTCTTGTATATAGGAGCAGTATTATAGTAGTTATATTCTTGTATATAGGGGGCAGTATTATATCAGTTATATTCTTGTACATAGGGGGCAGTATTATAGTAGTTATATTCTTGTATATAGAGGCAGTATTATAGTAATTATATTCTTGTATATAGGAGCAGTATTATAGTAGTTATATTCTTGTATATAGTGGCAGTATTATAGTAGTTATATTCTTGTATATAGGGGGCAGTATTATATCAGTTATATTCTTGTATATAGGGGACAGTATTATAGTAGTTATATTCTTGTATATAGGGGGCAGTATTATAGTAGTTATATTCTTGTATATAGGGGGCAGTATTATAGTAGTTATATTCTTGTATATAGGAGCAGTATTATAGTAGTTATATTCTTGTATATAGGAGCAGTATTATAGTAGTTATATTCTTGTATATAGGGGGCAGTATTATAGTAGTTATATTCTTGTATGTAGGGCAGTATTATAGTAGTTATATTCTTGTATATAGAGGGCAGTATTATAGTAGTTATATTATTGTATATAGGGGGCAGTATTATAGTAGTTATATTCTTGTATATAAGAGCAGTATTATAGTAGTTATATTCTTGTATATAGGGGGCAGTATTATATCAGTTATATTCTTGTACATAGGGGGCAGTATTATAGTAGTTATATTCTTGTATATAGAGGCAGTATTATAGTAATTATATTCTTGTATATAGGAGCAGTATTATAGTAGTTATATTCTTGTATATAGTGGCAGTATTATAGTAGTTATATTCTTGTATATAGGGGGCAGTATTATAGTAGTTATATTCTTGTATATAGGAGCAGTATTATAGTAGTTATATTCTTGTATATAGGGGGCAGTATTATAGTAGTTATATTCTTGTATATAGGGGGCAGTATTATAGTAGTTATATTCTTGTATATAGGAGGCAGTATTATAGTAGTTATATTCTTGTATATAGGGGGCAGTATTATAGTAGTTATATTCTTGTATATAGGCGTCAGTATTATAGTAGTTTTATTCTTGTATATAGGAGGCAGTATTATAGTAGTTATAATCTTGTATATAGGAGCAGTATAATAGTAGTTATATTCTTGTATATAGGAGCAGTATTATAGTAGTTATATTCTTGTATATAGGGGGGCAGTATTATAGTAGTTATATTCTTGTATATAGGGGGCAGTATTATAGTAGTTATATTCTTGTATATAGAGGCAGTATTATAGTAGTTATATTCTTGTATATAGGGGGCAGTATTATAGTAGTTATATTCTTGTATATAGGGGGCAGTATTATAGTAGTTATTTTCATGTACATAGAGGGCAGTATTATAGTAGTTCTTTTCATGTACATAGGGGGCAGTATTACACTATTGTGACAATGAATATGGGAGAAGGATGCTCAAAAGGGAAACTTTGCCATCATGAGAGGGATTTTTCACTTTGTAAATTATTGCCTTTTTGTTATTGGAACATTTTAACTTTACAAGATATAGGAATCATTTCTGCCATATGTTAGATGAAGAAGGGCGTGGATTGGGACCGTTGGGACAGTTATATGAGCCAAACCATTGGGCAATATCTAGACAGACACATTCCACATTCAAACTAATGCACATTTTTCTATGAATGTCACCTCTGATGCTCCCGTCCCCACTCTCCACCCTTCATATCTCCTCTCCAGGTTGATTAATCAATGCAGGAAGATTGCAGCAGAATCATTATTATGGACAACCAGTAACTATATTATCTGGGAGCTGGAAATAGCCAGACGCTCAATAAGGTAGGGATGTCGCACACGTTTCTGAGGGTTCACCTTTGTCTACTATATGACCTCTCACTCAGCAGATTGTTCCAAGTCTTGTTACTTCTAACTGGAACATTTTTCAAGAGATCAAAAGTAAAGTTGTCCAAGATAAATGTAGGACAAGAATATACCCATATATCATGACCCTACCAACCCACTAGAACAGGGGCATAGCTAGGGGGCCCTGTTGGGTATGTATCCATGGGGCTGGTTCTCAGGTGATGCCAACAAGTAAGTCTATGAGCCCTTAGACCAATTGTTCGGCTTTCCGAGAAAAGACCATCAGAAACTAAGCAACTCAGCACTCACCCGAACACTTCTGCCGTTTCGTTTTAGCGATCAGAGGGGTTCTCAATGCTCGGACACCCACCGATCGAAACTTCTGACATGTCAAAATGGAGAAAGTGATTATAAAAAATCCTCCAGCTCACCTTGAAGCAGATTTGCACCGCTAGTTGCGCCCGGATCCAGACAGAAGCAAATACAAGGAATGGATCCAGCGCCAAGACAGGTATTGGAGTTAAAAAGGAAACTCCGTTCCCAATTTTATTTCAGAGATATATTAAAAATGAAAAAGTATGATCCAGGTACATGGTATGGTACGTGCGTGTGGGCCGTGCCTACGCGTTTCGGACGGCTACTGCATCCTTATTCATGGCCTGTAATACAGTAGCCGTCCGAAACGCGTAGGCACAGCCCACACGCACATACCATACCATGTACCTGGATCATACTTTTTCATTTTTAATATATCTCTGAAATAAAATTGGGAACGGAGTTTCCTTTTTAACTCCAATACCGGCCTTGGCGCTGGATCCATTCCTTGTATTTTCTTCTGACGTGTCAGTATAACATGTCAGAAGTTTTCTGAAAGTTCAGTTACCCTTTAACTTTCATTAAGAGGCCATGTATATGCGGCCTGGTCTACATCATAAGTCAAGTGACCACCCACTGACTGAACGGAGCCTGGGGGTGCCTCCATTGGCAGCAAATGAGTCCTACATATTGTATGAAGTCCAGCGTACTGCTCGAGTGCCCACCTAATACTAAAATTGGCAATTACCAACTCCTTAGAAGATAACCAATGAACCAAAAACAAGTTTATCATGCTGGTCCTATTGGATTGAGAAGAAGGATTTAATACAAGGAACTTTCTAAGACCGATCTCAAGGATCCGATCTGGGCTGGCACCCGCACCGGGCAAGCTTGGAGAGATACCAGGAGCCACAGGGCTTGGGGTCCCACTATGAGTTGGGTAAACATTTTCTATGCTTGTCAAGCCCAGATGAGGAAGACATTGTGACTCTATCACCCAAGGGCCCACATACACCTGGACTGGATTCCCACCCATTCATTGCACTAGACCAAAATATTGCACCCCGTATGGCCAACTTTACCCTTTAACTTACTTTCTAAACTTTAGGTGAAAAAAAGAATGAATGCAGAAGTGGAGGGGGGGGGTTGTTTTTTGCAGATGCTTCATCTTTCCTTTCCTCCGGGTTTTTCTTGCTGCACCCAAACGTGTCATTATCGAATCTCTAAGACGTGTTTTAAAAGCCAATACCCAGGATTCTCAGCAGCGAGATTTATGACAATGTTCTGCCTGGTGCAAAAAAACATGACAGAACCACATAAGCTTTAATAAAAGCCATAATTCTTCTCTGGCCCCTGAAGCTGACACAGGGTTAACATCAGGAGGTTCTGGGAAGGTTTGAGATCTCCCAAGATGCTTTGCAGTGATTAGGTAAAAGGTCTGTGTTTGGCTGCTCTCTCCCTAATAAATAGCGTATCAATCCATAACATGTTCTGTCCTGTGTCTGCTCGGAGAACACACCTTACTAATTCTCTAAGCGGTACCACCATCGGCACAGGTCTATAACATGAGTAATTGAGGGAGCCGCGGACACGGAGGACAGGCGACCCTCCGCTGCACAGAGCGTGATTTCATTTATTATAGAGTGTCTGCGTCAGGCGGGGTAATGCGGGTTAGGTACGGAGGTCTAGTGCCAGTAATTCTTAAATACTTTCCTTCTTGGTCGTCTGAGTACTTGAGACCAGAATTAATTTATTCCAAGAAATTACAGTTCTGATGTCGGGTGTACGGCAGTGCTGAGGCTTCTGGGTAGTGTTTGAGTCAATATGAAATACATTTATAATGACCGCCAAGTGGAGGACACTGCTGCGGTTTCACGATGGTGCAGAGATTACCAGAGCTCACCAGAGCTAGTTAGGAGGTGGCAAACTGGGCAATGGCCCGGGGCCCTCTTTTCCCAGGGGGATCCAAAGGACCAGACCCCGAGGAGCAACCTGAGAATGGAGAATATAAACCTTCACTGCCCTAGACCACCAGGGACTTTACCATCAACCCTTTACAGCCAGACCACCAGGAGCTTTACCATCAACCCTTTACAGCCTAGACCACCAGGGACTTTACCTTTAACCATTTACAGCCTAGACCACCAGGGACTTTACCATTAACCCTTTACAGCCTAGACCACCAGGGACTTTACCATTAACCCTTTAAGGCCTAGACCAGCAGGGACTTTACCATTAACCCTTTACAGCCTAGACCACCAGGGACTTTACCATGAACCCTTTACAGCCTACACCACCAGGGACTTTACCATGAATCCTTTACAGCCTAGTCCACCAGGGACTTTACCATTAACCCATTACAGCCTAGACCACCAGGGACTTTACCATTTACCCTTTACAGCCTAGACCACCAGGGACTTTACTATTTACCCTTTACAGCCTAGACCACCAGGGACTTTACCATTAACCCTTTACAGCCTAGACCACTAGGGACTTTACCATGAACCCTTTACAGCCTACACCACCAGGGACTTTACCATGAACCCTTTACAGCCTACACCACCAGGGACTTTACCCTTAACCCTTTACAGCCTAGACCACCAGGGACTATACCATTAACCCTTTTCAGCCTAGACCGCCCGGGACTTTACCATCAACCCTTTACAGCCTAGACCTCTAGGTACTTTACCATCAACACTTTGCAGCCTAGACCACCAGGGACTTTACCATTAACCCTTTACAGCCTAGACCACTAGGGACTCTACTATTAACCCCTTACAACCTAGACCACCGGGGACTTTACTATTAACCCTTTACAGCCTAGACAACCAGGGACTTTACCATTAACCCTTTACAGCCTAGACCACAAGGAACATTACCATTAACCCTTTACAGCCTAGACCACCAGGGACTTTACCATTAACCCTTTACAGCCTAGACCACCAGTGACTTTACCATTAACCCTTTACAGCCTAGACCACCAGGGACTTTACTATTAACCCTTTACAGCCTAGACCGCAAGGGACTTTACCATCAACACTTTGCAGCCTAGACCACCAGTGACTTTGCCATTAACCCTTTACAGCCTAGACCGCAAGGGACTTTACCATCAACCTTTTACAGCCTATACCGCCAGGGACTTTACCATCAACCCTTTACAGTCCAGACCACCAGGGAAACAATGGTGTATGGCCTCATTGAAATACACGAGTCCGCGTGACGGCCATTGTTTTAACGGCCGTCACATGGACAACTTATATGCTCATCTGAATAAGTCCTAAGAATGGTTGAAAAATGCCGGCTCAAGTACTTATGTTTATGCGTGATTTTTAGGATTTAGGGAGAAAAGGTCTGATCTGTTTTATGGCTTTTAGTGGATGAAGGATACAGGGAGGGCATCGTGCTTTATGACATTGCTGCGAGCTTCCCCGCAGGTGCGCATTGATAAAACAGACCCGAGTCCCTATTTCAAGATGAGGCATTTATGTCTGCCTCTGTTCTACTGTCTGCCTCAGGGATCATCCTACTGATGTTCCAACACACGCATTTCACTGTGACTACGGCACTCCGGGAGTCCGACATCACTAACATAAGCATCAGTTTCATGTTAGGCAAAGATATATGCATTATATGTGACAGAAATGAACAATGTTTGTTATTCTATTATGATAAAGAAATGCACCTTGACTGGTGTTTACTTAAAGGGGTTCTCCAGTTTAGAAAACTGATTTCCATACACCCTATTAGGAAATTCTGAGTTACTAGAGGGGGGTCCGCTGTTCAGGATCCTCATCTCTTGATCAAAGTGGAGTTACAAAGAGCGTCTCTCTCTCTGGAGGACCTGTCCTGTCCTCCATTACACAGACAACACATTGATATGAATGGACACTGTGTAATGCTTCATTTTTCCTGTGGTGGCGCTGCAGGGAAACTGCACACTTACTGCCAGGTTCACCCACAGATTAAAGCTGATCACTGGGGATCCCAGCAGGAGGACACTTTGTGATCTACTTATTGTCAAGGTACCCTTCTAACAAGTAGGGATTGTCCAAAGTGGAAAACCCCTTAAATGTATTCCTCCGGTTCAGATGTACATTATATATAATATTAGGGGACTATACAAACATCAATTTCCGAATGTATCACTGGGAATAATTCTCAATTCACTCAACGGCTGATTTGAAAAAAGGATGTGAGAATTTGCTTGCCATCAATTCACATATCAGCAATTAAATATACTGAGAATGACCTGGAGGTCATTCTCATTATTGTTAGTAATGTCTCTATTAAAGGTTCTGCCACACAGGGTCCTGGTGAGCAAAAATCAGGGCAAGGAATAGATGGTAATTGCCATTTAGCTCAGCCAATGAGAGCATAGGAAAAAAGACATTCCCACGTTATTCTTGGTTGAGCATGTGAGAATGGTCTGGGGATATTCTTTAACTGCACCCCTGCTCCCCATGTTCTTACTCTATACCCATCACAGGGACATCAGGGAGATAGACGGCAGCGTGAGAATTACATTGTCAGGCTGCAGGCAACAACTTTAGATTAACCTCCGGCGAATGTGAGATCATGGGTTTCAGCAAATAAGCTTTATTCACTGCAAATCGCAAACTGAGTGAATCGATTCCTCATTACTTCTCCTAGAACTTTAGGGTCAACTGTGAAAGAAATATGTTCTATGTTCTTTCTCAATATTTATTGTTTAACTAAAAAACTACCGTATGTATAGATTTAGCAGAGCTGGATTTGTGACATAACTGTTCCTTTTGTGCACATGGATGCAGGCATATATACGAATTAGTCACAATCCTAAAATTTGTATAACCATTTACCTTGTCAGAAGTTCATGAGATCCTCCATGTTTACAGTTCATGTAACATAAGAAAACCTGCAGATTTACTTTACTCCAATGAAAAAAATACAGCCTTATATCACTATAAGTGATACTAAATGACAAACTCTGCTCTGCTACACCGCCCACCAAAAGACAAGTTGGGTGGGGGTTGGATAGTGTGAAAGTAAAACTAAATATTATTCTTAACCCACAATTCTCTGCTCTGATTCGTCACTTTAGGATTATTGTTATGGCTACAAGAGGTGGGAGGACGAGTGGGTGAGTAACGTCCAGTATGTAAACATTGGGGATCTCATGAACTTCTGACAAGGTAAAAGGATATACACATTTGGGGATTGTGACAAATTGCGCACATGTGTAAATATTGTCTGGGTAGAAATACTGTTTGCTATTTCCTGTGTTAATGCTTGCTTATCTTGGCTCAGGCAGTACAATAGGCCTATCATATCTGTAAGACTTTTACACTATGTTCAGGGTTTTTCGGGCGTATGCGACTAACGTATAGGGCTTCGTTGACTTGAAGACGGCCATGTTGTCAAGGTGTAAATATTGTCTGAGTAGAAATACTGTTTGCTATCTTCTGTGTTATTGCCGGCTTATCTTGGCTCAGACAGTACAAAAGGGCTATCATTTTGTTGGTAAGACTTTTTCACTATGTTCAGAGTTTTTCGGGTGCATGCGATGAACATATAGGGCCCTGTTTACCCGCAAAATGCCATGTTGTCCTTTCAGCTTTTCCCAGGCAGGTATATATCAGCATACCCTTTTTTAAAACTGTATAATAAAATAACAGAAAACATATACCCCATTGTATACTTTTTTTTATTATGGGACCACGAATGCCACTATATGCTTTTATAGTAGCTTAGGTGTATGTCAGGAAATAATCCTGATGTATACCTCCGACAGAGGCCTCCATTAGTAAACCATTTTTTTAGTGATAAAGATGTGATAACATTTGGTTTTACAGCAAACTGTAAAATGAGGTTGTTCTCATTACCAGTCTAGAGTGCCGTGCTGACATCTAGTGGTCAGTATGAAAACTGCAATATTTCATGACCAAATATTTTTCATAAAAAAATATATAAAAATGGCAACTTTTGATGCTGGAAACGGTCTAATAAAATGTGTCTTGCATTGCTTTATTAAAAACTCATTAACCCTAAATTATGGTTGGAAAAGTCACTCGCTAATTTTTGTAGTCGAGCACACAATCGGAAACCCAGCCAGCCAGGGCATGTTGGGTCATTACATCCCCTTGCCAATATGAGTCTGGCGAGCTCTTTGATGGGATCACATCAGCATATGAAGTGTGAACATAATTGCAGTCTCAGAATATAAGAACGTCCTATTGTGCCGCTTTCTCTGTTGTGAATTTCCTCTTTTCCGGTGATAAGATACGACTGCTCTTTGTTAATTCATCTCCAGTTAACAGCTCCGCAAGATAACAAGCAGGTTGATTGGAAAAACCTTATCTAGGTAGCAGTGCATGAAAGAAGAGAAGAAAGGAAATGTGACATAAAAAAGAGTAAAGAAAGGAGAATAGGAGGGGACGGGAGGAGGAGGATGATACACACAGATATGGGCTTCCTGATTTATTTCCAAAATATTTTAACCCCTTTATAGAAATGAAACAGCACAAGTTTCATCGAACTCACCAAGAGAGTAAAAGCTGTTGTGTTACAACCGGTCTAACCAAGCAACGGAGTCTAAGCAGCCCCCCTATTTTCCACCCTATACTCCATCACAGAGGTATGGTCACATACCGGGTCACGGAACACAGAGTAGTCACCATTTGGCAGCTGGGGTCGGGGATGTAGCTGGGGGGGGGGGTTGATGGGACATGTGCTCTGGGTGTTGGGTGCTGTAGGAGGGGGGAGACCACCAAGCAATTCTGTTTTGACCAGGGTATTTAGATATAGGTGTGGGCAGCAAACTAAATTCTTGCCACGAGTGAAGAAAAGCCTTAATACTACCCTGACTGGAGTGCTGCTGGAGACTGGTAGAAACATGGGGATGAATGCAGATACGTAGGTCAGGATATTCAAGGGTTAATACCATGAATGTGGTCAAGGAAAAGCAGAAATACCAGGGATTTCTCTCGACCCACACATCATGTTCTCTTTCTCTTTTGACAGTACTGTAAAGCGTATGGTGTCTGCGTAAGCAATGTGAATAACTCTGTGTCCAGACTGTGAATAATACAGCTCTCTCTCTCTTTCACAGCAGGAAGTGCCAGCACAGCCCAAGCAGAGGGTAACCAGACTATTGTCTATCTGTCCTTTAATACTTCCATGTCACCAGCTACATTAAAAAAAAATACTGAAATATAATTTTCATACTGATCCACAAATCGTTTGTCACTACCTGAAAATTATGAAGAAAAGGAGGAAGGTGACTGCTTGATCAGACTACACAGGGTTTATTTGTAGTCTGTAACCATGGAGACACACAGGTCTGCATTGGAGATTTTGAATCAAGACTATTTGCTTCATTTTTTTAAATATTTTTTTTAAGATGCACTTGAGTAATAAACACATTGGTTGCAACAGTATACATACACTTTAAGTAGTGAATAGAGCGCTTCACACTAGAGCAGTTTTACAGCAAAAACGGCTGTAGAGGTGTCAATGGCAATCAAAGCCCTAAAGCCATGGAAGCCCATAGGCCACCCTGCCACATAAGAATAGAGGTAACATAAATTGACAGGGCAGAGTGTAATAACACATTGTGTATACAGATAAAGTGTGATATCACTGGTAGTTAGATGTTTGACCCAAGTTTAGGTATTGCAGTGTCACAAAGCACAGTGAGTGTCCACTACCAAAAAGTACTTAAAGGGGTTTTATGAGGTCCAGAAACAGCGCCACTCTTGGCAGAAATCTGGAATTGCAGATTAGCCCTACTCAATTGAATGGGTCTGAGCTGCAATACCAAGTACAGCCTGTGGACGAGGGTGGCGCTGTCTGATACGTAACATAAGCTCAAAAAATTTCAAATATGCCACATGTGGATGAAAGGTGACAGCTTGCACTATGGATGGTCATTCAGAACTACAAGGCTCCTGTTATAGCCTCTCATTCCACGTACCGACAGCCGGACCCCTCTCCATCGAACCCATGTGACAATCTTTGAATCTAGAACCTTGCCAGAGAGTGAACAATAATCCAATAATATATTCTACGGGGTTAGATTTCCTTTGTTGCCATTGGGGGGGACGTTTAGTTCATAGCAATTTTCCAGGCTCATAATTCATCGCTGAACGTTGTCAGTCTGGATCCACATCTGTTTCTCGGCTGTTTGGATGGTAGAGAATTCTCCATCAGGAATCTGTGATGTTTTATACCGACCACTGACCATTGCTGGAAAGTACATATAGGATATACTATGTATACTGGGAGCATATATGACTTGTCTCTTGCTACCAATAAGTGCAGCGCCACCTGGTGGAAGGATGTGACTGACAAAGAATATATGGGACACCCCCAGTGTTCTTAGACACACAAGAAAGCGCTGGCGGGTGGGCTGAGCCCAAAAACATTGCTGCAAACATAGAGCATTCTTTTAAACAGTGCAATTAGAGAGTGCCTCCATGCACAGTGCATTCAGAGAGTGCCCCCATAAGCAGTGCAGCCAGAGAGTGCCCCCATGAGCAGTGCAGTCAGAGAGTGCCCCATACACAATGCATTCAGATAGTGCCCCCATAAACAGTGCAGCCAGACAGTGCAGCCATACGCAGTGCCTTCAGAGAGTGCCTCTATGCACATTATATTCAGAGAGCGCCCCCATAAGCAGTGCAGTCAGAGAGTGCCCCATACACAGTGCAGTGAGGGAGTGCCCCATACACAGTGCAGTCAGAGAGTGCCCCATACACAGTGCAGTCAGAGAGTGCCCCATACACAGTGCAGTCAGAGAGTGCCCCATACACAGTGCAGTCAGAGTACCCCCATACACAGTGCATTCAGAGAGTGCCTCCATGCATAGTTTATTCAGAGAGTGGCCCTACAAGCAGTGCAGCCAGAGAGTGCCCCCATAAGCAGTGCAGCCAGAGAGTGCCCCCATAAGCAGTGCAGTCAGAGAGTGCCCCCATAAGCAGTGCAGTCAGAGAGTGCCCCCATAAGCAGTGCAGTCATAGGGTGCCTCATAAGCAGTGCAGTCAGAGAGTGCATAGCAATTATACTGCTGCTCAGTGGATGATGGGTCCTCGAGGTGTCGGGTCCTGACTGCCATTACTACCTCTACATCCCCGTTATCCGCTTGACCTGGACAAAGAAACTTTTTAGTTCTTATAATAAACTACTTCCTTGTGTCATGTGGAAAATAAGTACCTCTCCACCTGCACCCCAGTGTATTAAACTGCATTACACACTCCTGCATCCCCCCTGGAACATGACGGAGAGGAGGATGAAAAGACCCACCAGATACGAGTCCTATATTTATGTTAATGTCTTTACTGTAATTAACTCTAAAAAGGAACATCATAAAAGACATTGTCGCAGTTTATTACTTGGAAGGTGCGATAGCGAGACCTTTCCCTGACACCTTATTTATTCCGGGTGATTATCTAATCTTGGTCTATTCCACACGTGTGGTTATATATCGCTGCCTCGGCATAATATGAAGCTTAGCCAGGACAATAAAGCAAATCGCACAATGCGGCAACCGCACGTAAAATATTCATTAAAATCGAGAGTTACTTTCTCAGCAAAGTGCGAGTCTCAGGATATCACTCCGTTTATCTCGGTTATTTAGATGGTATTTAATGAAGTGTAAATGCGTCCCTATTTATCTAAATCCCTTCTATATCTCCCTCTGCTTTTCATCGACACCGCAAGCGCCATAGTCCATAGAAAATTAGATCTTTTTTTTTTGTGTGCGGCTGCAAACAAATTCATATCCTGGACCTGAATGCGGAATTATTTTTTTTATTATTATTGCATTTTTTTTTATTATTATTTTTTATTATTATTATTATTTTACGTTTTTTTTTTATTATATTTTTTTAGGTATTTTTTTATATGGAAAGTTTCCATTTTTAGGCATAAATAAGCTCGTCTGATTTCCATAAGAAAGGAGTCGCCTGCAGAGTCTCCAGCTGACTGAAATTGCTTAGGACCTCGCGGATAAGACGGCTCAAGGTTGATGGAGATATTGTAATAAGGAGACATTCGGGGATTTATTTAGTCCCTTCCCTAGGCCGGGGCAGGTGATCTTCTATATCAGACCTTATTCCTAGTCAGTGAAGTCCCTGTTAGCAAATTAAGTGGATGAAGCATGAAAGGAAGTGCGACTGTCAGCAAGTAAGGTTTAGGTTAAAGATAATCTTCTCACCGTGCGCACGCGGCGCTCTTTATACACATGAATTGTGGCGAGATACAAGCGAAATACAATGTATGACATGCAACGTGGATCAGCATGAAACGGAGGATAAGAGGCGAAGGAACTTCACCAGAAAACTCAACCTACATAATGTGACCTTGGACAAAGTGCTGGGATTTATCTTTGAATGGCGCATTAAAAGGCGATTTATTCTTGTGACGCTCATCCAGCGATCCCGGCATTCTGCAATGTATAATCTATCGCCCCTATTGTATAATGGAAGTAAATAGATGAGCTGCACGTCGTGTTATTGATCTGATTGTGCACAGGAGTTTTTTATTTTCTGTATTTGCTGTCGGTCTTGTTGATGGCAGGTCCCGTTCCCAGAGGTGTCCCACAATCCTCCATTCCCAGTAGGTTAGCGATGTAGCAGAAGGGGGGGGGGTTCACAGTGGTCTGAACTACAATGAAGACCATTGGGGAACAAAACCCTTCCCCCACACACTGGATCACTAGTGATTGAAACAACTCTCGCACACTCAACCACCAGGGATAACAAGGTCCCTAATAGGGAATACAAGGTCTCCAATAGATCACCAGGGATTACAAGATCCCCAATATACCACAAGGGATAACAAGGTCAATAATAGACTAGAAGGGATTAAAAGTTCCCCAATAGACCACCAGGGATTACAAGGTCCCCAATAAATGACCAGGGATTACAAGGTCCCCAATAGATCACCAGGGATTACAAGGTCCCCAATAGATCACCAGGGATTACAAGGTCCCCATTAGATCACCAGGGATCACAAGGTCCCCAATAGACCACTAAGGATTACAAGGTCCCCAATAGACCACCAGGGATTACAATGTCCCCAATAGACTACTAGGGATTACAAGGTCCCCAATAGACCACCAGGGATTACAAGGTCCCCAATAGACCACCAGGGATTACAAGGTCCCCAATAGACCACCAGGGCTCCAGTGCTCAATATACTGGTGACTACAAGGTACTAGATGATGACTTTACCACTGACCACCATGGACCTGACAATAAATATCTCATTTACTACCAGGAATCGTAAACTTAGATTTAGGAAGAGACACATGGCATTTATCTTTAAAATCGACCCCTTCCTCACTATACAACTAGTACACCTTATACCCATGCACTGGACCACCAGAGAATACAATTAATACTGATATACAAGGGGTTGCAACTCCTCTTTTTCTATTTACACATATACTGGACCACCAGGGAAAAAAAAACCTCTGTACACCGGATTACTAGGGACTACAAGGTCCACACTGGATCACCAGGGACTACAAGGTCCCCACTGGACCACCAGGGACTACAAGGTCCATACTAGACAACCAGGGACTACAAGGTCCATACTGGATCACCAGGAACTGCAAGGTCCCCACTGGATCACTAAGGATTACAAAGTCCACACTTGACCACCAGGGATTAAGTGCTGTTGAATACACCACTGACTACATGGCACCAGATGCCGACTGTACCACTGACCACCAAGTGCCGGACAATGAAAGCTCAACGTATCATCATGCACCAGACAGTGAATGTGCCACTGACTACCAGGAATTGTACTATATATAGATTATATACTGCCGTAAAGTCACCAGCTGGAGGGACCTAGATAAAAATCGAAAGCTATCAACAGGCATGATGATGAGATCTTAGGCTCCAGTAGAAGGTTACACAATGGAACAGAGGGATGGACATTGGCCCCAGTTATTCATGGTCACGGGCCCCTTACCAACAACCATAGATATAATTCACTTGAGTCAGACATTGAGGAGTTCTTTTTGTTGGAGGTGTTTTCTCCAGGCCCATATTGCCCTAATGCCCCACTGGTCAGTCCTCCCCTTGCGGCAACGTATGTCTATGGTTCAGTTATTCATTGGCACCAGGGACATAACTATAGAGGGTGTAGGGGTAGAAGTTGCACATGAGCCCTGGTGGCCGAGGGGGTCCAAAGGAACTCTGCTACATAAGACATTAGTATTATAAATGGCGCTTGGTAAGTGAGGCGCCTTGTAGATTTTATATTGGGGTCTCGGAGCGTGACGTTACGCCTCTGCTTTCCACGGTCTACACTTCTATCGTGTTGCTTTTCTATTTATTCCTCGCAGAACATAGAGGTATTAAAAGCTCCGACCTCACATCCCTGCTTTTGTGCGCCACCGGTGCCTTATAAATTGCTATTCAAATCTTCCTAAGCACATTTTTGCAATGCATTAAAAAAAGTTACTTCCCGTTAATCCACAGCGCTATAAGCCGCCCAAAATAATCTGCCTCTCCCAACAGGGGAACGCTATTCAGTTTCTTTATCGTCGCCTGCAACTCATTTCTGAAGCTTAAGTCATTTCCTTTAATACATTCCATAGGATTGATGATAGGTTTATTACAAAGACGATCACATCCCTCCTGTTTAAGGACAGACCCCTCACAAATGGATGCAGGGATATCTATCGAAGTGGGCTGGAAACATCCGGCCGGGCTTAATGTCTTTAATTAATTGCAAATGAGTATTGTGAGGTATGGTGGGGCTGGCTTATGTATAGAAAATCTAAATGTATATACCGATGCTGAATATACCATAGAGGTAGACCGTGTGGCTGCTATGGGATCCTCGAAGAAGGGGCCCAGCCCTAGTTGGTCTTGTCCACTATGGGAACCCGTGCAGGAATCAAGGGCTGAGGAATAGCCCCAAGGGTCATAAAAAGGATGTGGATGGGAAACAAGCACCAGGTCCTTCTATGGTGGGTGGAAAGACCCAGCCCCATAATGGGGGCACATTTGCATCTTTGCTATGGGGTATAAACTCCCAACATTTCAGATGGTCCAGAAGGGACCCTAACAGTTCCCTGTGTGGAAGATTCACATTTTCACGAAGTTCCATGTTACTCATTCACACGTTACCTCCAAATCAGCAGATATAGAAACTTAAAGGGTAACTAAATGTTTAACAAACTTCTGACATGTCATGGTGACATGTCAGAAGTTCTGATCGGTGACCCCCACCGAGCACGGAGACCCCCACCGATCGCTAAAACAAAGCGGCAGAAGCGTTTGGGTGAGCGCTGAGACGCTTCGTCTCTGTTTGGCTTTTTCCGGAAAGCCGATGCAGTGGTGTACGGGCTCATAGACTTTGTATTGAGTCCGTATACCGCTACATCGATTTCCGGAAAAAGCCGAACAGAAACAAAGCGGCTCAGCGCTCACATGATCGCTTCTGCCGCTTTGTTTTAGCGATCGGTGGGACTCTCCGTGCTCGGACCCCCACCAATCAAAACTTCTGACATGTCACTATGACATGTCAAAAGTTTGTTGAACGTTTAGTTACCCTTTAGAGGAACACTCCATGCGATGTGTTATGCCTAATGAAGTGTTGGAGGGGGCGGAGCATGGCACATGAAATCAATCTTTGGTGCTCCTTCAATCCTTGTGTAATGCACCAATATCTTAGGACCTGCACTAGGGATAACGTAGGGATAACACTAGGGATAACGTAGTGTATCAGATTTGGCCATAGGGTTTCTATCAGACCACCATATAGCAATAAATTATAAGATATTATACATGGTGCAATAAAGTAAATTCATGAATGCAAATCTATTGATGGGTTCCAGAAGAGGGGCAATGTAGGGACGAAGGAGGACAGTAGAATTTGGGCCAAAAGTAGGGACTTTGCTTCCAAAAGAGAGATATTTAATATTGATGTGACGAATGATAATGGCGGCACCTACATTTCCTCTAGGAGTTTTATACCAGATTCCCAAAGAAGATCAGGTCCCACCACACCACATAGGTCAAGTTGCATTCATTTGATAGGTTTCCAAGAGTAACTAGTCTGTAGATGGATCTTATTGGTGGCATTGGCTCTTGTCTTCAGCTATTGAGACCTTTCTAAAACGTAGCTTGAGGAGCACAAACTTGTTACCTGGGAGTAGGTAGAGGGAAATGATGTTACCTATAGTAGGACTGGAAGTTATGGCAAAGAACCCAAGGATAGCGAGTCATGAAGAATAACGACTTAGAATACAGATCATCAATAAACTGCTAAACGGGTTAAGCTGCTGGGGGCAATAATGCAAGGACCAGCAAAGAAGGGGGCATGAGATAGGACCAGCGTCGGACTGGGTTACTTTGGCCCACCAGAGGAGATGATTCTGAGGACCCACCTCCAGCTATAAAGAACATGTACATGAACACTTTTTTATTTTATCATAGTCCTTGTTGTTATCATTGTACACACAGGACAGATCATCAATAAGTGGTAAGTAGTTGGCTCCAAATGGAGTTGTCTTCTGCTGGACCTTTAAGGCACATTATTGTGTTGGAGCCTGGGCAAACTGGAGGATCCTCTGGTTCTCTGGTGGGCCAGTCCGAACCTGGGTAAGACCATCACCATAGCATCCATAGTGGCTGATATGGGAACCCCCAAGTTTTCCATCCACACCATATAAATGGGTCTGTCTAGAATTATGCCCTTGAGAGCTGGTGTGGACCTCAATCTAACGTTGACTCTGGTGCAGTTAGTTTACTTTCCAATCCACAGGCAACTACTGACCCTTAACCATGGACATCTATGTGATGAAGAGGTCAGTCATGGAGACCTAACCCATGGGACCAACCAATGATTGTTCTTGACTAGAACCCAAATAGCTATGAGTCAAACATAAAGGAATTTGATCCTCTGAAAAGCCCGAAACCAATATTCCTGGATGGAAACTTTTGGACCAATGGCTGCCGACTGAAAGCCCATGCTGGGAGTTGTAGATTTGCAATAACTGGAGAACCATAGGTTGAAGGCCACTGATACAGACAAAAGAGTCTTCAATATGAAGTGAAAAAGAAGTGGAGGACTCATCTCAAGTCATGCCCACTTTCTTCTCCTTGCTAAACTCTTGGCTTGGATGACCTGGTGGACAGTTACGTCCATATTTATAAAGTTTTTCTTTTTCTTTACAATCCTAACTGGTTCTGGTCTTGGTTGGACAACTACCTAAAATTGGTGTATATGTGTTAAGGGGGTTTTACAGAGAACGTTTCTCGGGCAGACAAGTGTTCAAATAATGCTCATTGCCGATAATTGCCCCGTGTAATCAGGGCAGCGATCTGCAGTTTACAAGCAAAGACTCGATCATCTGCAGGTCGTATTGTTTTAAAAAAGTGAAATATTATCGTTGTCGGACGCACATCTTGGTGTGTAAACAGGGAGACGCGCTGCCGACATGATAATGATGTATGGGGACGAGAGATCGGAGTAACGACCGCTCCTCCCCATCCATAGCTCCGTGTCACAGGAGCAAACGAGCGCCGATCAACGATGTCTTGTTGATCTGCGCTCGCTGCACCGGTCGATTATCGGCCGCTGTAAAAGGGCCTTTAAAGTGTTTCCTGTGTATTCCCCGTATTTTGTATACTGTCCACACACTTGAACAATCATGGGATAGATTGCTATTTTGCCAACACAGTGTTATTTCCGCACACAACGTTAATACAGCAGTTATTACCGGAGGGGAGGTCAGGCGTCCGTGCTCCCAGAATGTGCTGCTGCTTTAATTATTGTTGATACAGTTTTATTTTGTAACTATTATCAAGTCAAAAATGTCATGTTTCCCCATAGTGTAAGAAATATGTTGTGGTTGTAATTTTATGTTCTTCTATCCAGGCCGTTTTTAGAAAACCTGTGCTGATTCTGCAAGTTTTCTTAATCTTTAAAGAGAAGTTTTCTTAACCATTAATCATTTCTTAATCATTTCCATCACCCCTAACCTCACCACCATTATAAACATAACCTCTAGCTTGCTTTTTAGAAGAGAATGATCCATGTGCTATCCGCCATCTTGTAGACTGAGTAACCTTATGGTATCTACATGTTCCATGATGCCTTGCCCAGGCATCACATCAAGACGTGTGGCCAGATCACATCTAGCAGAAGTTATAATTATACAGATCATTATAAATTGTGGCCAGGATGCCAGAAAGGCACAGGAGAGGCAGGAGACTGCGCCCTGTGCAGCAGCATTCCGTAAGTCACAGGCAGTGGGTAAATTCCAGCCCACTGCAGGGGGCAGAGAGTATTTGTTGCCAATAGCCTTACATCATCAACTGGAACCAGCCTAAAGCAGATTAGACTCCAGTTCCTGCTCCTGATTGAGGGGAACATACAAAGCAAACAAAATGAAGCGTACCTCTCAGTGCTCATCCAACTGGCTTCATGGCACCTTTTTTCTGAAGGATTTGTGGTGCCTTTTTGTCTGATAAATACTCTATATTTGTGTTTCTAACCTGCATATTTTCAGTATTTTACCATCTATTTGTATGGTTCTATAAATATTTTTCCTTGCATGATTGGGGGCACGCTCTTCCAGATGTGATGCTTGCCCGTATATTGGTGTCGTTTCCTGCTGCCCATAGATCCCATAGCACAGCATTCTGAACCAGTCAGATATCTCCCCACTTCTGTGCCCCCTCACGGCAGGCAGTCTCACCAAACATCCGAGCTGCAGCTGCATACCCCTCCCTCCCCTCTTTTTCCTTATTGTATTACATTAGATGGATCTTTTAGTGACTGGGGAGGTATCTGAGAAAGGAGAACTTCAGGCTGCTGGGAGGTAAGGAATATGCCACAGTCCCCTAATAAGATATATTCCAAAATTGTATGTATTTACAAGTACTACAAAATGATGCCCAAAAATATAATGATATGTATGATTTAGAGATTGAACAGGAAGTAATGCTTCCCAAATGCTATATTGAGAGATTTTGGAAGGGAGAAAAATGTTCCCCCGCCGACCCAACTACAAAAACAATAAATAAATATTAAGTACTCGTACCTAGAAATCCCCAAGTAAGGTCCTGGCCGCCATCTTCCTCTCCCTGACGGCTAAGAACGGTAGAGTGTATATGAATACATGGTACCAGCCCTTCTCTTCAATGTGGGAGATTTAGTGTTGTCCCCCATGGGCCGGGTCCTTTGTGGTCGAACAATTATTCATCGAGGAGTCTCCCTTTAATATGTGTGCAATATCACCTTACCATGTAACGTTTTTGAGCAGAATTGTCTCTTAATATTTCATTAGAAATATCACAAAAATCCTCAGTCCAAATAACAAATATAATTAGTTGTTTATATCGTGTTTTTTGGAATCAATAATAATGTGATCTGGATGCCATTACTGGAGATATAACCATCGTCCTGATGTTGCAAATTGTACCACTCACCAGACTGAATCATTTCCTATGATAAATGTGCGCTCTGCTTGCCCATGTCCAGCTGCCAGGAGACAGCCCGTAGTGTGGCGTCTCGTCTTATCTCACAAATGTATATTAAATAGGCTGTACAGGATTAGAAAAACATGGCTGCTTTTATTCCAAAAACAGCGTCACACCTGTCCACGGGTTGTGTCTGGTATTGCAGCTTGACTTCATTGAAGTGAATGGAGCTGAGCTGCAATACCACACACAGCCTGTAGACAGATGTGGCGCTCCTTTTGGAAGAGAACAGCACTAATTCTGAACAGCAGTGTTTTTTATTTAGAAAAACTATCATTTTTGACGGAGTTATGACCTATTTTCGCTTTATGCTAATGACTTTCTTAATGGACAACTGGGCGTGTTTTACTTTTTGACCAACTGGGCGTTGTGAAGAGAAGTGTATGACGCTGACCAATCAGTGACCAATCACTGACCAAGTGGGGGTTGTGGAGAGAAGTGTATGACGCTGACCAATCAGTGTCATACACTTCTCTCCATTCATTTACACAGCACACAGTGATCTTACTAGATCACTATGTGCAGCCACATACACACACTAACGTTACTACAGTGTCATGATAATGAATAGACATCACTACCAGCCAGGACGGGATTTCTATTCCGAATCCTGACACTTCGGTAACGTTTGTGTGAAATTTACAGCACAGCAAGCGTAATCTCTCGAGATTACGCTGTAAACTGTCATTTAAAACGAGATTACGCTTTCTGTGCTGTTTATTTCACACATACGTTACCGAAGTGTCAGGATTCTGAATAGACATCCCCTCCTGGCTGGTAATGATGTCTATTCACTGTCAGGACACTTGAGTAACGTTAGTGTGTGTGTATGTGGCTGCACATAGTGATCTAGTAAGATCACTATGTGCTGAGTACATGAATGGAGAGAAGTGTATGACGCTGATTGGTCACTGATTGGTCGCTGATTGGTCAGCGTCATACACTCCTCTGTACAACGCCCACTTGGTCAAAAAGTAAAACACGCCCAGTTGGTCATTAAGAAAGTCATTAGCATAAAGCTAATATAGGTCATAACTCCGTCAAAAATGATCGTTTTTCTAAATAAAAAACACTGCTGTAATCTACATTACAGCGCCGATCACATTATGTAGGAGACAGGGCACTTATAATCTGATGACAGAGCCACTTTAATATAAACAAACACAATCTAAGGCCTCATTTACACGAGCGTGTGCGTTTTGCGCACACCAAAAAACGCAGCGTTTGGCGTGCGCAAAAGGCACTTGACAGCTCCGTGTGTCATCCGTGTATGATGCGCGGCTGCGTGATTTTCGCGCAGCCGCCATCATAGAGATGAGGCTAGTCGACGTCCGTCACTGTCCAGGGTGCTGAAAGAGCTAACTGATCGGCAGTAACTCTTTCAGCACCCGCGACAGTGAATTCCGATCACAATATACACCAACCTGTGAATAAAAAAAAGACGTTCATACTTACCATGAACTTCCTGCTTCCTCCAGTCCGGTCTCCCGGCCGTTGCTTTGGTGACGCGTCCCTCTCTTGTCATCCGGCCCCACCTCCCAGGATGACGCGGCAGTCCATGTGACCGCTGCAGCCTGTGATTGGCCTGTGATTGGCTGCAGCCTGTGCTTGGCCTGTGATTGGCTGCAGCTATCACTTGGACTGAATTGTCATCGCGGGAGGTCAGACTGGAGGAAGAAGCCGGGAGTTATCGGTAAGTCAGAACTTCTGTTTTTTTTTACACGTACATGTATATTGTGATCGGAAGTCACTGTCCAGGGTGCTGAACCAGTTTAACTCTTTCAGCACCGTGGACAGTGACTGTCTCCTGACGTTGCGTACTGGAAATTTTTTTGCCGGGTTCGGTCAAAACGAGTTTGGCCGAACCCGGTGAAGTTCGGTGCGCTCATCTCTAATTTGACACTCCGTTTGGATGTTTGTAAACAGAAAAGCACGTGGTGCTTTTCTGTTTACATTCATCCTTTTGACAGCTCTTGCGCGAATCACGCAGTTCGCACGGAAGTGCTTCCGTGCGGCATGCGTGGTTTTCACGCACCCATTGACTTCAATGGGTGCGTGATGCGCGAAAAACGAACGATTATAGAACTTGTCGTGAGTTTTACGCAACGCACTCACACTGCGCAAAATTCACGCATTGTCTGCACTGCCCCATAGAGTAATATAGGTGCGTACGACACGCGTGAAAAGCATGCGCGTCGCACGCGCGTATATTACGCTCGTGTAAATGAGGCCTAAAACTGATTAGAAATCTAATACTGAGCTGCTGCTTAACTGTGTGTGTATTCCCTTCTTTGGAGTAGGCGGAGCTAGAACCTCCTGTAGTCAATCAGATCTGATGAATGATTGACAGCAGCAGGAGAGGAGTGTGCTGATTTTGTTAGGGTCAGTGACCGTGTAATTCATATAATTATGTAAGGACTAAGCCGTATGTGACAGGGGCAGTGTGAGGATGTGAAGACAAGTGGAGGTTATAGACTGATGGTTAGAGGAGTAGGGTCAACAGCAGCACAGAGTATTTTAAGGAATGTGGGAGATACTGACCTGTCCACTCATGTGATGATGTTAGTGAGGACAAGCTGCATATGACGGGCATGATGTAAGGAGGGGGATGTTATTACCTACAAGTAAAAGCGAAGAAGATGAGGAATAAGTGGGGGGCTGACAAATTATGTATCCTACGATCCAACCATTGTTATTTACTGGTGACAACAATCACTGCGTGTCTATTAGCACAATGACCAATTAGACAAATGGGCCAAGCCATTTTCTTTAGACAACTTAGTATTGTCCTATTTATGACAGTTGTGTATTCGCAAAAATTAAAGAAACCCTCCAAAATGGAGAAATTGTCTAGCCTGCTTATTCCCTTCTCTACACTTTCCCTCCCTGAACATAAAAAAACATATAAACTGTCCCAGAAACGCAAAAAAATAAGTTTTGTTGCTGGGACCCCCAGCAATTAGCTTTAATCTGCATGGGAAGTTGTTCAGTTTTCCTGCAGCACACCCACAGGTGAAATGAAGCATTACACCGTGAAATCAATTGGCTGTGCATGTAAAGTATGGATGTCCCGGATCCTCCAAAGCGAGAGATGCTTTTTGTAGAGGCTCTCAGCTCAGGCTAATAGATCAGGGACTAGTAATGGAGGATACCCTATTAGGTTATTCGGAAATGGGTTTTCAAAAGCAGATAATCCCTTTACAGGGGATAAAGCCCTTTCTAATTCCCACAATAATCAAAAGCAGCAGAGTTATTACCGTAACCTGTAAAAGTTTCCAGACTTTCCGAGACCAGGGAACTTAGACAGGAAAAATGCTAGAAATAATATATATAAAAGTCTGAGTTATGGACATAATAAAAGAAGATAAGACGTTATATTGGAATAAATGGACATCTCGTCCAGCCGGCGGTGAATTTTTACTTACTACCTGTTCCTTTATGACTTGCTTTATAGCTGCATTAACGGCACAACACAAAACAAGCCGATATTGAAGAATGAAATAAAAAGGATATGACTGCAGAGGTGAGATGCGAGTGTATATGCAGTAAAGCACCGCGGACCTTCCAATGCCTTCCAGATAAACAGTTGTTGAGATTTAACAGTGTAATATTTCGAGGCCACGGACGATCGTTACGGAAGTCACAGCGCAAAACGTCTTCATCAGCATTTCTACAGAGACTGACACGTTGTAGCAATAATAAAGTTACGAGTCATTAACCGACCAACAACGAAAAGTTAGATTGTAAAAATCTGAAATGGGGCAGGCACCTTGCCTGAACTGCTGCAACAGATTTGCTTTACAGCATGCCGAAAACTCAGAAAACATCCTATTGGCTTCTATGGAAGAGTGTAGTGAGCATGCTCTGTGACATGTGTATAGCCACCATTATTTTTTTCCGCGTATAATCTAAATTTACCAGACCCATGGAGATTCAAGGTTGTCGCCACAGTCTTCAGCCACTGTTTCTAGGCAAAATCAATAGGAACAGCAAGAAGTTAGCACTCAGAAATAAAGAAAGGCCGAAAAACATTGTCCTCATTGAGGAATCCAAACTTGCCAACAGTCTCGTGGGACTGTGTCATGAACTGGTGGGGTTTATGCAAATTATACACAAAAGGGACAAGTCTTGCAATTTGGGGACCGTTCTGGGTTCTGGTGAAGGGGGCTGGGATTATAAGGGCATGACCACACATGGCGGAATTCCTCCGCAACTGTCCGCATCGATGCCGCACAGAATCTGCGTTGCAGATTCTGCAGCGGATCTGCACAAAATGTGCAGTACATTGATGCGGACTAGCTGCTGCAGACTGCGGGAAAAGTGCTTCCCTTCTCCCTATCAGTGCAGGATAGAGAGAAGGGACAGCACTTTCCCTAGTGAAAGGAAACGATTTTCATACTTACCGGCCGTTGTCTTGGTGACGCGTCCCTCTTTCGGCATCCAGCCCGACCTCCCTGGATGACGCGCCAGTCCATGTGACCGCTGCAGCCTGTGCTTTGCCTGTGATTGGCTGCAGCCGTCACTTACACTGAAACGTCATCCTGGGAGGCCGGACTGGAGACAGACGCAGGGAGTTCTCGGTAAGTATGAACTTATATGTTTTTTTACAGATACATGTATATTGGGATCGGTAGTCACTGTCCCGGGTGCAGAAACAGTTACTGCCGATCGCTTAACTCTTTCAGCACCCTGGACAGTGACTATTTACAGACGTCTCCTAGCAACGCTCCCGTCATTACGGGAGCCCCATTGACTTCCTCAGTCTGGCTGTAGACCTAGAAATACATAGGTCCAGCCAGAATGAAGAAATGTCAAGTTAAAAAAGCAAGACGTATCCGCAGCACACATGACATGTGCATGACAGCTGCGGACTTCATTGCGGAACTTTGAATCTCCATTGAAGTCAATGGAGAAATTCCGCCATGAGTCCGCCACTGCTCCGCAACAGACAGAGCATGCTGCGGACACCAAATTCCGCTCCGCAGCCTATGCTCCGCAGCGGAATTGTACGCATCGTGTAAACGAACACTGCTAAATTAAAGTGAAAGTCAATGGAGAAACGGCTCCGCTGCGGATTAACGCTGCGGAGTGTCCGCAGCGGAATTTAAGTGGAATTCCGCCATGTGTGAACCCGCCCTAAATGTTCCTCGCTTTGGGATTTAATGTTTGTATGGTAAATCTCTAGTTTCTTGTAGACTTTGCAAGAAGTATGTGCCCTGAATTTCAGAAGGGGTAAAATGACTTCCTTATTATAAAATTATAAAACAAATGAGGTGTGACGTATAAAAAAAGAAAAATTTACAATGCAGTAACACAAGTGACCACTAGGTGGCAGAGCACTCACCCAGCAAATATGCAGCAAAAATGAGTACGAAAACAAAGCGGAAGTAATGAGATATGTAGTAAAAAAAACAGTTAAGATCAATCGCGAGAAATTATTATTATTATTAAGTCTGACCAAATACATCACCTATGTATCTATAACCACGATTGTATGGCCTAAAGGGCTTGTCCATTTTATGTAGACAAAGCGTATTCATTGTATAATGAAAATGACTGCAAACTGTCTAATGTCTATCATTTTGAAGATCACTGCTAGCTGTCATGAATGGAAAAATTATTGGTTATTGTCCTTACTAACACAGCTAAATGTTTGTTACTATTGTATCCACAATAGGGAATTTTCTGTCTTTCTAATAATCTTTGTGTTTTAATTTCTCACCAGTTTCATGATCGATACTTGCTATGAATGAATGGAAACATTCCTATACAGATCTATAACCTCTCATAGCTAAAAAATATGCTGCAATGTGTTCAGTCTTTTGACAATCCTCTGTGAGCTAAATAGCCTGGACTCTAGGTTCATACATTTTACCTGCACTGATACATTGTAACAAACTATCACGGCAGGAGAGAAAGTTGTTCAGTTTCCATATTTAGCTCACAGAGGATTTTATAGACTTGATGAAGGCAATCCCCAACTATGAGAAGTATTAGTTCAGTACAGGTATTTAACTTCTAGATGTAAACAATAATAAACCCATTCACTGACAGCAAGCAGAGATCTTGGAAATGGTAAGAAATTAAAACACAACATATATTATAAAGGTCCAGAACTTTTCATTAAAAGGGTAATCCCATAATAAACTTTTATCGCCTATCCACAGGTGTGGGTCTCACCTTTGGGGTACCCTGACCCCCTGTTCAGTGATTCACACCGGTCACTCAATAAAGAGGCGTCATAGATGGTTAGGATGGAAGTACCCCTTTAAGATTTACTTACATAAAATGAAAAGCTCCTATAAAGATCATTAGTATATAAATTATATTCTGCTTCTCTACATCTCTTTTAATACCGTCTCTGTTGATTCCCCCCCCCCCCCCCCGCCCTCAGAATTACGGGATTATAATCTAAAAGGGCGACAAGATATTCAGACAGCAATGATCATGATATTATATTTCCAGCGATGGACTCTGATGAGGGATTTAAATGTTCACAATTCAACTTTAAAAAGAAAATTAAATTACATGGAGAACATTGAGATACGACCTGTAAAAGTGCTCTCCAAGGAAGAGTGGGACGAGAACAACACTCAGATTAAACGATTTCCAAACAGAATGTTCCGTTTCGGATTTCATTGTGAATAAGACATTAGGATATTTTACATTATAAAATAAGCGGCTGCTACAAATACAGACGACCGAAGCTGCGGAAATAGCGAGCAAACACAATATAATGTGATAACATACAAATGTGAGTCGTCATCTTCTACCCAAATAATATTACTGCCCCTATATACAAAAATATAACTAGAAGAATACTGCCCACTATGTAATAAGAATATACCTACTATAATACTGCTCCTATATACTAGAATATAATTACTATAATACTGCTCCTATATACAAGAATATAACTACTATAATACTGCTCCTATATACAAGAATATAAGTACTATAATACTGCCCCCTATATACAAGAATATAACTACTATAATACTGCCCCTATATACAAGAATATAACTACTATAATACTGCCCCTATATACAAGAATATAACTACTATAATACTGCCCCTATATACAAGAATATAACTACTATAATACTGCTCCTATATACAAGAATATAACTACTATAATACTGCCCCCTATATACAAGAATATAACTACTATAATACTGCTCCTATATACAAGAATATAACTACTATAATACTGCTCCCTATATACAAGAATATAATTACTATAATACTGCTCCTATATACAAGAATATAACTACTATAATACTGCCCCTATATACAAGAATATAACTACTATAATACTGCTCCTATATACTAGAATATAATTACTATAATACTGCTCCTATATACAAGAATATAACTACTATAATACTGCCCCTATATACAAGAATATAACTACTACAATACTGCCCCCTATATACAAGAATATAACTACTATAATAATGCCCTTATATACAAGAATATAACCACTATAATACTGCCCGCTATATACAAGAATATAACTACTATAATACTGCTCCTATATACAAGAATATAACTACTATAATACTGCTCCTATATACAAGAATATAACTACTATAATACTGCCCCCTATATACAAGAATATAACTACTATAATACTGCCCCTATATACAAGAATATAACTACTATAATACTGCTCCTATATACAAGAATATAACTACTATAATACTGCCCCTATATACAGGAATATAACTACTATAATACTGCCCCTATATACAAGAATATAACTACTATAATACTGCCGCTATATACAAGAATATAACTACTATAATACTGCCCCTATATACAAGAATATAACTACTATAATACTGCCCCTATATACAAAAATATAACTACTATAATACTGCTCTTATAAACTAGAATATAATTACTATAATACTGACCCCTATATACAAGAATATAACTACTATAATACTGCCCCTATATACAAGAATATAACTACTATAATACTGCTCCCTATATACAAGAATATAACTACTATAATACTGCACCTATATACAAGAATATAACTACTATAATACTGCCCCCTATATACAAGAATATAACTACTATAATACTGCCCCCTATATACAAGAATATAACTACTATAATACTGCACCTATATACAAGAATATAACTACTATAATACTGCCCCCTATATACAAGAATATAACTACTATAATACTGCCCCTATATACAAGAATATAATTACTATAATACTGCTCCTATATACAAGAATATAACTACTATAATACTGCCCACTATGTAATAAGAATATACCTACTATAATACTGCTCCTATATACTAGAATATAATTACTATAATACTGCTCCTATATACAAGAATATAACTACTATAATACTGCCCCCTATATACAAGAATATAACTACTATAATACTGCTCCTATATACAAGAATATAACTACTATAATACTTCTCCTATATACAAGAATATCACTACTATAATACTGCTCCTATATACAAGAATATAACTACTATAATACTGCTCCTATATACAAGAATATAACTACTATAATACTGCCCCTATATACAAGAATATAACTACTATAATACTGCTCCTATATACAAGAATATAACTACTATAATACTGCTCCCTATATACAAGAATATAACTACTATAATACTGCCCCTATATACAAGAATATAACTACTATAATACTGCTCCTATATACAAGAATATAACTACTATAATACTGCTCCTATATACAAGAATGTAACTACTATAATACTGCCCCCTGTATACAAGAATATAACTACTATAATACTGCCCCCTATATACAAGAATATAACTACTATAATACTGCTCCTATATACAAGAATATAACTACTATAATACTGCTCCTATATACAAGAATATAACTACTATAATACTGCTCCTATATACTAGAATATAATTACTATAATACTGCTCCTATATACAAGAATATAACTACTATAATACTGCCCCCTATATACAAGAATATAACTACTATAATACTGCCCCCTATATACAAGAATATATATACTATAATACTGCCCCTATATACAAGAATATACTATAATACTGCCCCTATATACAAGAATATATCAACTATAATACTGCCTCCTATATACAAGAATATAACTACTATAATACTGCTTCTATATACAAGAATATAACTACTATAATACTACCCCCTATATACAAGAATATAAGTACTATAATACTGCCCCCTATATACAAGAATATAACTACTATTATACGGCCCACTATATACAAGAATATAACTACTATAATACTGCCTCCTATATACAAGAATATAACTACTATAATACTGTTTCTATATACAAGAATATAACTACTATAATACTGCTCCTATATACAAGAATATAACTACTATAATACTCCTCACTATATACAAGAATATAACTACTATAATACTGCCCCTATATACAAGAATATAACTACTATTATACGGCCCACTATATACAAGAATATAACTACTATAATACTGCCTCCTATATACAAGAATATAACTACTATAATACTGTTTCTATATACAAGAATATAACTACTATAATACTGCCCCTATATACAAGAATATAACTACTATAATACTGCCCCCTATATACAAGAATATAACTACTATAATACTCCTCACTATATACAAGAATATAACTACTATAATACTGCCCCTATATACAAGAATATAACTACTATAATACTGCCCCTATATAAAAGAATATAACTACTATAATACTGCTCCTATATACAAGAATAGAACTACTATAATACTGCCCCCTATATACAAGAATATAACTACTATAATACTCCTCACTATATACAAGAATATAACTACTATAATACTGCCCCTATATACAAGAATATAACTACTATAACACTGCTCCCTATATACAAGAATATAACTACTATAATACTGCTCCTATATACAAGAATATAACTTCTATAATACTGTCCCTATGTACAAGAATATAACTACTATAATACTGCCTGCTATATACAAGAATATAACTACTATAATACTGCCCCTATATACAAGAATATAACTACTATAATACTGCCCCCTATATGCAAGAATATAACTACTATAATACTGCCCCCTATATACAAGAATATATATACTATAATACTGCCCCTATATACAAGAATATACTATAATACTGCCCCTATATACAAGAATATAACTACTATTATATGGCCCACTATATACAAGAATATAACTACTATAATACTGCCTCTATATACAGGAATATAACTACTATAATACTGCCTCCTATATACAGGAATATAACTACTATAATACTGCCCCCTATATACAAGAATATAACTACTATAATACTGCCCCCTATATACAAGAATATAACTACTATAATACTGCCCCTATATACAAGAATATAACTACTATAATACTGCCCCCTATATACAAGAATATATATACTATAATACTGCCCCTATATACAAGAATATACTATAATACTGCCCCTATATACAAGAATATAACTACTATTATATGGCCCACTATATACAAGAATATAACTACTAGAATACTGCCTCTATATACAAGAATATAACTACTATAATACTGCCCCCTATATACAAGAATATAACTACTATAATACTCCTCACTATATACAAGAATATAACTACTATAATACTGCCCCTATATACAAGAATATAACTACTATAATACTGCCCCCTATATACAAGAATATATATACTATAATACTGCCCCTATATACAAGAATATACTATAATACTGCCCCTATATACAAGAATATATATACTATAATACTGCCTCCTATATACAAGAATATAACTACTATAATACTGCTCCTATATACAAGAATATAACTACTATAATACTGCCACCTATATACAAGAATATAACTACTATAATACTGCCCCCCCATATACAAGAATATAACTACTATAATACTGCCCCCTGTATACAAGAATATAAGTACTATAATACTGCCCCCCTATATACAAGAATATAACTACTATTATATGGCCCACTATATACAAGAATATAACTACTATAATACTGCCTCTATATACAAGAATATAACTACTATAATACTGCCCCCTATATACAAGAATATAACTACTATAATACTCCTCACTATATACAAGAATATAACTACTATAATACTGCTCCTATATACAAGAATATAACTTCTATAATACTGTCCCTATGTACAAGAATATAACTACTATAATACTGCCTGCTATATACAAGAATATAACTACTATAATACTGCCCCTATATACAAGAATATAACTACTATAATACTGCCCCCTATATACAAGAATATAACTACTATAATACTCCTCACTATATACAAGAATATAACTACTATAATACTGCCCCTATATACAAGAATATAACTACTATAATACTGCCCCCTATATACAAGAATATATATACTATAATACTGCCCCTATATACAAGAATATACTATAATACTGCCCCTATATACAAGAATATATATACTATAATACTGCCTCCTATATACAAGAATATAACTACTATAATACTGCTTCTATATACAAGAATATAACTACTATAATACTACCCCCTATATACAAGAATATAAGTACTATAATACTGCCCCCCTATATACAAGAATATAACTACTATTATACGGCCCACTATATACAAGAATATAACTACTATAATACTGCCTCCTATATACAAGAATATAACTACTATAATACTGTTTCTATATACAAGAATATAACTACTATAATACTGCTCCTATATACAAGAATATAACTACTATAATACTGCCCCTATATACAAGAATATAACTACTATAATACTGCCCCTATATACAAGAATATAACTACTATAATACTGCCCCCTATATACAAGAATATAACTACTATAATACTGCCCCTATATACAAGAATATAACTACTATAATACTGCCCCCTATATACAAGAATATAACTACTATAATACTCCTCACTATATACAAGAATATAACTACTATAATACTGCCCCTATATACAAGAATAGAAATACTATAATACTGCCCCTATATACAAGAATATAACTACTATAATACTGCCCCTATATACAAGAATATAACTACTATAATACTGCTCCTATATACAAGAATAGAACTACTATAATACTGCCCCCTATATACAAGAATATAACTACTATAATACTGCCCCCTATATACAAGAATATAACTACTATAATACTGCTCCTATATACAAGAATATAACTACTATAATACTGCCCCCTATATACAAGAATATAACTACTATAATACTGCCCCCTATATACAAGAATATAACTACTATAATACTGCCCCTATATACAAGAATATAACTACTATAATACTGCCCCTATATACAAAAATATAACTAGAAGAATACTGCCCACTATGTATAAGAATATAACTACTATAATACTGCCCACTATGTATAAGAATAGAACTACTATAATACTGCCCCTATATACAAGAATATAACTACTATAATACTGCCCACTATATACAAGAATATAACTACTATAATACTGCCTGCTATATACAAGAATATAACTACTATAATACTGCCCCTATATACAAGAATATAACTACTAGAATACTGCCCCCTATATACAAGAATATAACTACTATAATACTCCTCACTATATACAAGAATATAACTACTATAATACTGTCCCCTATATACAAGAATATAACTACTATAATACTGCCCCCTATATACAAGAATATAACTACTATAAGGCTGGGTTCACACGTGGCGGAATTTCACTTAAATTCCGCTGCGGACACTCCGCAGCGTTAATCCGCAGCGGTGCCGTTTGTCCATTGACTTACACTTTAATTTAGCAGTGTTCGTTTAGACGAGGCGTAAAATTCCGCTGCGGAGCATAGGCTGCGGAGCGGAATTTGGTGTCCGCAGCATGCTCTGTCTGTTGCGGAGCAGTGGCGGACTCATGGCGGAATTTCTCCATTGACTTCAATGGAGAGTCAAAATTCCGCAATGAAGTCCGCAGATCTTATGTGTGCTGCGGAGCGTATTGGTTTTACTACCATGACATTTCTTCATTCTGGCTGGACCTATGTATTTCTAGGTCTACAGCCAGACTGAGGAAGTCAATGGGGCTCCCGTAATGACGGGAGCGTTGCTAGGAGACGTCTGTAAATAGTCACTGTCCAGGGTGCTGAAAGAGTTAAGCGATCGGCAGTAACTGTTTCTGCACCCGGGACAGTGACTACCGATCTCAATATACATGTATCTGTAAAAAAACATATAAGTTCATACTTACCGAGAACTCCCTGCTTCTGTCTTCAGTCCGGCCTCCCAGGATGACGTTTCAGTGTAAGTGACGGCTGCAGCCAATCACAGGCCAAGCACAGGCTGCAGCGGTCACATGGACTGGCGCGTCATCCAGGGAGGTCGGGCTGGATGCCGAAAGAGGGACGCGTCACCAAGACAACGGCCGGTAAGTATGAAAATCGTTTACTTTCACTAGGGAAAGTGCTGTCCCTTCTCTCTATCCTGCACTGATAGAGAGAAGGGAAGCACTTTTCCCGCAGTCCGCAGCAGCTAGTCCGCATCAATGTACTGCACATTTTGTGCAGATCCGCAGCAGAATCTGCAACGCAGATTCTGTGCGGCATTGATGCGGACAGTTGCGGAGGAAATCCGCCACGTGTGGTCATGCCCTAATACTGCCCCTATATACAAGAACATAACTACTATAATACTGCCCCCTATATACAAGAATATAACTACTATAATACTGCCCCCTATATACAAGAATATAACTACTATAATACTGCCTCCTATATACAAGAACATAACTGCTATAATACTGCCCCTATATACAAGAATATAACTACTATAATACTGCCCCAATATACAAGAATATAACTACTATAATACTGCCCCCTATATACAAGAATATAACTACTATAATACTGCCCCTATATACAAGAATATAACTACTATAATACTACCCCCTATATACAAGAATATAACTACTATAATACTACCCCCTATATACAAGAATATAACTACTATAATACTGCCCCTATATACAAGAATATAACTACTATAATACTACCCCCTATATACAAGAATATAACTACTATAATACTGCCCCTATATACAAGAATATAACTACTATAATACTGCCCCTATATACAAGAATATAACTACTATAATACTGCCCCAATATACAAGAATATAACTACTATAATACTGCCCCCTATATACAAGAATATAACTACTATAATACTGCCCCTATATACAAGAATATAACTACTATAATACTGCCCCCTATATACAAGAATATAATTACTATAATACTACCTCCTATATACAAGAATATAACTACTATAATACTGCTCCTATATACAAGAATATAACTACTATAATACTGCTCCTATATACAAGAATATAACTACTATAATACTGCTCCTATATACAAGAATATAACTACTATAAGACTGCCCCTATATCCAAGAATATAACTACTATAATACTACCTCCTATATACAAGAATATAACTACTATAATACTGCTCCTATATACAAGAATATAACTACTATAATACTGCCTCCTATATACAAGAATATAACTACTATAATACTGCCCCTATATCCAAGAATATAACTACTATAATACTGCCTCCTACATACAAGAATATAACTACTATAGTACTGCCCCCTATATACAAGAATATAACTACTATAATACTGCCCCCTACATACAAGAATATAACTACTATAATACTGCCCCCTATATACAAGAATATAACTACTATAATACTGCCCCCTATATACAAGAATATAACTACTATAATACTGCCCTCTATATACAAGAATATAACTACTATAATACTGCCCCTATATACAAGAATATAACTACTATAATACTGCCCCCTATATACAAGAATATAACTACTATAATACTGCCCCTATATACAAGAATATAACTACTATAATACTGCCCCCTATATACAAGAATATAACTACTATAATACTGCTCCTATATACAAGAATATAACTACTATAATACTGCCCCCTATATACAAGAATATAACTACTATAATACTGCACCCTATATACAAGAATATAACTACTATAATACTGCCCCCTATATACAAGAATATAACTACTATAACACTGCTCCTATATACAAGAATATAACTACTATAATACTGCCCCCTATATACAAGAATATAACTACTATAATACTGCTCCTATATACAAGAATATAACTACTATAATACTGCTCCTATATACAAGAATATAACTACTATAATAATGCCCCCTATATACAAGAATATAACTACTATAATACTGCCCCCTATATACAAGAATATAACTACTATAATACTGCCCCCTATATACAAGAATATAACTACTATAACACTGCTCCTATATACAAGAATATAACTACTATAATACTGCCCCCTATATACAAGAATATAACTACTATAATACTGCTCCTATATACAAGAATATAACTACTATAATACTGCTCCTATATACAAGAATATAACTACTATAATAATGCCCCCTATATACAAGAATATAACTACTATAATACTGTCCCTATATACAAGAATATAACTACTATAATACTGCCCCCTATATACAAGAATATAACTACTATAATAATGCCCCCTATATACAAGAATATAACTACTATAATACTGTCCCTATATACAAGAATATAACTACTATAAGGGCATGACCACACATGGCGGAATTCCTCCGCAACTGTCCGCATCGATGCCGCACAGAATCTGCGTTGCAGATTCTGCAGCGGATCTGCACAAAATGTGCAGTACATTGATGCGGACTAGCTGCTGCAGACTGCGGGAAAAGTGCTTCCCTTCTCCCTATCAGTGCAGGATAGAGAGAAGGGACAGCACTTTCCCTAGTGAAAGGAAACGATTTTCATACTTACCGGCCGTTGTCTTGGTGACGCGTCCCTCTTTCGGCATCCAGCCCGACCTCCCTGGATGACGCGCCAGTCCATGTGACCGCGGCAGCCTGTGCTTTGCCTGTGATTGGCTGCAGCCGTCACTTACACTGAAACGTCATCCTGGGAGGCCGGACTGGAGACAGACGCAGGGAGTTCTCGGTAAGTATGAACTTATATGTTTTTTTACAGATACATGTATATTGGGATCGGTAGTCACTGTCCCGGGTGCAGAAACAGTTACTGCCGATCGCTTAACTCTTTCAGCACCCTGGACAGTGACTATTTACAGACGTCTCCTAGCAACGCTCCCGTCATTACGGGAGCCCCATTGACTTCCTCAGTCTGGCTGTAGACCTAGAAATACATAGGTCCAGCCAGAATGAAGAAATGTCAAGTTAAAAAAGCAAGACGTATCCGCAGCACACATGACATGTGCATGACAGCTGCGGACTTCATTGCGGAACTTTGAATCTCCATTGAAGTCAATGGAGAAATTCCGCCATGAGTCCGCCACTGCTCCGCAACAGACAGAGCATGCTGCGGACACCAAATTCCGCTCCGCAGCCTATGCTCCGCAGCGGAATTGTACGCATCGTGTAAACGAACACTGCTAATTTAAAGTGAAAGTCAATGGAGAAACGGCTCCGCTGCGGATTAACGCTGCGGAGTGTCCGCAGCGGAATTTAAGTGGAATTCCGCCATGTGTGAACCCGCCCTTATACTGCCCCCTATGTACAGGAATATAACTACTATAATACTGCTCCCTATATACAAGAATATAACTACTATAATACTGCCCCTATATACAAGAATATAACTACTATAATACTGCCCCCTATATACAAGAATATAACTACTATAATAATGCCCCCTATATACAAGAATATAACTACTAAAATAATTGAAATCAAATTTAGCATTGAGAACATGACTGTTGTGTTGTATTTCGCAGTGAGATGTAATATTATAATGTTACAATCACCGGTCTCCTGGTATTTACCTGCGGACTGCTGGTGTTGATTTCCGTTCCTTCTCCATTTTGCTGTGTCACTTGGATCGTGCTGGTGCTGGAGCATTACTTTGGTAGTGACTTTGTAATTTCGCACTTTTCATCTACATTTTGGACACTGCAGTTTAGATAAAAGCTTTAAGCGTCATTAAACTGTGTATTCAGAATATGTTTCGCCGCATCTAAGCTTATGAATAATGCAGGAAAGTAAAGCGTGAACGATTCGGAAAGATGGTAGCAAGGTTAAACGCATGGCTCCACTGGACAGATAGGGGGCGACAAAGAGTTCCGCTTTAGTCCACATCAAAGAACATTTCCTTTAAATCCCTAGTCAATTTAAGCCTTTGAGTCATCAACCCCAAAGGCAGCCATATTGCTTGCTACCCAGCAACCCAGTGGATGTTTAAGCATTAGGACCCCCACTGACCCTAAAAATGGAGGCACACGATCCCTTTCCCCTATGTGAAGAAATGCAAAGCACAATATCAGCAAAAATCTCCCAGACATGATCTAGACTGGATATAATTGTACATTAGGTCTGTACGAGTTCTCCATCTCTGAATGTAAACGTGGTCATATCCAGTCACTGACAGCAAGCAGAGATCTTGAAAATATTGATACGTGACCCACTGGTGTCTTAGAAAGTTTCCACTATACAATGAATAAGCTTTATTAACATAAAAGTACGGAGGATACGGTTAAAGCTGGAACGTGCAACCAACCAACCAACCGGAACTGAAGGACACCGCCCGGAATCCTGGACTGAATCCAGAAATGTTGGGAGGCCTGTTTATGCTAATTTGCATTCAAAAGGGGCAATTCTGTACATTTGGATCAGTTTTGGGGGCGTTCCTAGGGAGAACTGGGCGGGGCTGTCAAAACAGGTGCAAAGGAAAAGTGGAGTGGTTCAACCAATCAGGTTCAAGTTTTCTTTTTTTGGTTGCTATGGGTAACTGCACCACTTTTCCCTTCGACTGCGCCGTTTTTGCACCTGTTTTGATAAACCTCCCCCAACGTATAAATGGGGCAGAATATGACAATGATATTTATATTCCCGTGTTACACTTCCGGCAGGGAAACGGCAATCACCATTTATCCTATTAGAGGATTTAGGCGACCTGTGCAATAAGGATATTGATCATGTGGTTAACCAGGAATTTGTGCGTGTACTTTTCGGATACGAGTTCGCAGGTGAAGAGAACGGGACTTAGCAGCAGAGAGAGAGAAAGTCGATGGTATTGATGTAATAAGTAAATATATTGTTACCTTACTCGGCATAGATCAGTGCTTCATGAAGCAGAGCCGACATAGCGGATAACATCGAGACAAAGCAATTTACAGCAGTTTTTGGCGTAAACTGTGCCAAAACAATGTCACAAATGATGCTGTGCAATATCTTAGTGGCATAACGTTATACTTTTCCCATTGCTCGGATAATTTGGAAAGTGAGAAGTGGATGTGGTCTCCAAGAAAACTTAGTTTGGGTCAGATGTATTAAGTAGAATAGGTGGAGATGGTCCAAATTTTAGTGAAAATTTCCAGAATTGCAGACGGGTGAAAATGCACCAAATATACGGTGCCTACCGCCGTTAAAACCGCCAGTCTTAGTAACTGTGGGTCTATGTCCTGAATGGCAGTTAGTAAATCCTATGTACTCATAGTCAGGAAGCACAAGTATCATGGCCGCTCTCCCCGATCCCGCTCCAATGTACTCCGCTCTCCCCGATCCCGCTCCAATATACTCCCTGCTCTCCCCGATCCCGCTCGAATATACTCCCTGCTCTCCCCGATCCCGCTCCAATATACTCCCTGCTCTCCGGCGTCCCACTGTCTCCTGAGCCTCTCTGCTCGCAGTCTCCCACGCTACTGGCGCTATTATCCTATCTCTACTGTTGCTGTCAGTGCTGGTGATGACTCTCCCTCTCTTAAAGGGCCAGTGTGCGCCAATCCACACAGCTATCCTAGCAGGAGCGTAACTAGGAAAGACTGGGCCCCATAGCAAACTTTTGACTGGGGCCCCCCTCCCCTGGGTGTCACACAACCCCCCCTTGTAGATAGTGCCTTTTTTAAAGCCCCCCCTGTAGATAACGCCATACAGCCCCCCTGTAGATAACGCCATACAGCCCCCCCCTGTAGATAACGCCATACAGCCCCCCTGTAGATAACGCCATACAGCCCCCCTGTAGATAACGCCATACAGCCCCCTCTGTAGATAACGCCATACAGCCCCCCCTGTAGGTAACGCCATACAGCCCTCCCTGTAGGTAACGCCATACAGCCCCCCTGAGGTAACGCTATACAGCCCCCCTGTAGGTAACGCCATGCAGCCCCCCCTGTAGGGGATACATGTGTGATCGCTGGCATTGATAGGGACCGAAAGTCCCCCGAAGTTCTCCATGACAAACCTCTGACTTCCGGCGTCTGCGCAGCTCAATAAAAATGAAAGGAGCGCTGGTCACGTATGCGCACAAGCGCGACCGGCGCTCCATTCTTTTCTACGGAGCTGCCGACACAGACCCCGGAAGTCCGAGGTTTGTGATGGAGAACTTCAGGGGACTTTCAGTCCCCCGTTCTCCCTATCAATGCCAGCGATCACACATGTATCGCCTGTCCTGTGGATGTCCTGTGGATAGGGGATACATGTCCTGTGGATAGGGGATACATGTCTTTTGTTTAATGGCAGAGCGGGGAGATACCTCCCTGCTCTGCCGTACTGTTCAGTGGCATCGCGCTGTAGCAGCCATAGCGGCAGCTAGCGGAGCCTCCGGCCATTGCTACGGCGGTAGTTACGCCACTGTATCCTAGGTAGAAAAGGTACCTTTTCCCATTGCTCAGCGCCTGGGCAATTAGGTCCCTGCTGGTTACCTTTTAGATTACCGTTACTGACTCTTTGACCAAGCCTTGCCTGCCACCTGCCCTGACCTCTACCATGCACTTGCCTACTCTTTTTCCTACATAATCTGTTCACGTCAGCAGTTGCCAACGGAGACTACTCTGGTGGTAACTACTGGCGGATCCCTAGCAGCCAAGTCCACATCTCAATGCCGAGGTTAAAGGGTGAATACCCGAGGAGACCCGAGAATCGCCCGTTTACAGAATGCTCGTTCCCGAAGATCGCCCTTTGTGAACAGGGGAACGATCAGCTCATTGTATCGTTTATGCTGCCGAAAATATTATCATTGTCGGCAGCACATCTCCCTGTGTAGACAATGTGCTGCCGATATGATAGAAATGTATGAGATTGAGCAATCATAGTAACGAGTACTCTAACCCATACATAGCTCATTGTGAAAGGAACAAACGAGCGCCGATCAATGAGCTGTCTCGTTGATCGGCACTCATTTACATGGCTCATATCAGACCCTGTAAGAGACTCCAGACTTAGACTTCGATCTCTGGTTTAGCCCAACGCTAAATCTATTGGTAACACAGTGGGTTCACATCACCCTCTGTTGGCCTTGTGACAAGAAGCTCCACCTACTGTGTTTACAAACAACAAGTCCCTCCCACTTTATTATCTAGAACAACATGGCGGATCTGTTGAAGATTTTAAGTCAGGAATCCGCTCCAAAAATCCACCACAGAAGAATAAAACAGTTAAGTTTATGGATGTGAAAAAGCATGCATGGGCAATATGAGGGCAGCATGGGCAATCTGAGGGCAGCATGGGCAATCTGAGGGCAGCATGGGCAATATGAGGGCAGCATGGGCAATATGAGGGCAGCATGGGCAATCTGAGGGCAGCATGGGCAATCTGAGGGCAGCATGGGCAATCTGAGGGCAGCATGGGCAATATGAGGGCAGCATGGGCAATATGAAGGGAGCATGGGCAATATGCAGGCAGCATGGGCAATATGAGGGCAGCATGGGCAATATGAGGGCAGCATGGGCAATATGAGGGCAGCATGGGCAATATGAGGGCAGCATGGGCAATATGAGGGCAGCATGGGCAATATGAGGGCAGCATGGGCAATATGAGGGGAGCATGGGCAATATGAGGGCAGCATGGGCAATATGAGGGCAGCATGGGCAATATGAGGGCAGCATGGGCAATCTGAGGGCAGCATGGGCAATATGAGGGGAGCATGGGCAATATGCAGGCAGCATGGGCAATATGAGGGCAGCATGGGCAATATGAGGGCAACATGGGCAATATGAGGGATTCATGGGCAATATGAGGGCAGCATGGGCAATATGAGGGCAGCATGGGCAATATGAGGGGAGCATGGGCAATATGCAGGCAGCATGGGCAATATGAGGGCAGCATGGGCAATATGAGGGGAGCATGGGCAATATGCAGGCAGCATGGGCAATATGAGGGCAGCATGGGCAATATGAGGGCAACATGGGCAATATGAGGGATTCATGGGCAATATGAGGGCAGCATGGGCAATATGAGGGCAGCATGGGCAATATGAGGGATTCATGGGCAATATGAGGGCAGCATGGGCAATATGAGGGCAGCATGGGCAATATCAGGGCAGCATGGGCAATATCAGGGCAGCATGGGCAATATGAGAGCAGCGTGGGCAATATGAGGGCAGCATGGGCAATATGAGAGCAGCATGGGCAATATGAGGGCAGCATGGGCAATATGAGGGCAGCATGGGCAATATGAGAGCAGCATGGGCAATATGAGGGCAGCATGGGCAATATGAGGGCAGCATAGGCAATATGAGGGCAGCATGGGCAATATGAGGGCAGCATGGGCAATATGAGAGCAGCATGGGCAATATGAGAGCAGCATGGGCAATATGAGGGCAGCATGGGCAATATGAGGGCAGCATGGGCAATATGAGGGCAGCATGGGCAATATAAGGGCAGCATGGGCAATATGAGAGCAGCATGGGCAATATGAGGGCAGCATGGGCAATATGAGGGCAGCATGGGCAATATGAGGGCAGAATGGGCAATATGAGGGCAGCATGGGCAATATGAGGGCAGCATGGGCAATATGAGGGCAGCATGGGCAACATGAGGGCAGCATGGGCAATATGAGGGCTATATGGGCAACATGAGGGCAGCATGTTCCCCTTGACTGTGCTGGTGCCTACATATAGATGTCAGCACAATCCTTACTATAGAGTGGGTGGGCACAAACTGATTGCATTATTCACCAGCGTCTGCATGCCCACTCTGGCCTCCGGGACACTGGCACCGCCATTGTGCTTCATGTTATGCATAGGGAAGTTCAGTTCCGTTGGGACTAGGGTTGGCACAGACTACTGGATCTAGTACTAGCCATCCGCTGGTTCTCTGTTCCCATTTCACTTTCTGGCAGAGCGCTGAAGAAATTAAAGGATAAACATATTGGCTGGCACAGTTTATAGGGGCTAGCTATGTTTAAATGGGCACTCCAGCACTGCCTATGAGGTCACTTTTATAGGGGCACTCTAGCATTGTTATGGGCGAGTGGCCAGTTGCAAGAAAGCCTTATGTGCAAAATTACTTTCCGCGCCATGTGCTGCATTCAAAATTATCCTGAATATTGATGGCAGTGATCCGAATGTGGTGCCCTCAATTTTTCAGATGCCTCATAATGCCTCCATAATAGAGCCAACAATAATACTACCCATACCAGTGCCATTCATGATGACCCTGCAACAGTGCCAGTTGCAGTGCCCCCATAGCAGAGCCAGCCATAATAATATACCTAGCACCTCCACACTCCTCCATCACCACCAGCTACTACCAACGATGGTGCATTCACATGTAACTTAGAAGTTTCCTTCCTCTGGAGTTTCCCTTTAAATCCCTTTGACAGTAGATCAGTAAATCCCATATTATTACATTGCCGGTTCATTATAATTACAAGAGCCGATAAATCTCTGGACATCGGAGTCCAAACGACGAGCGCGCCAGATACTCTGAGACGTTCATTGCCGGCTGACAAATTATTATAAGACCAGAATGAATTTCCTGACAGCTTCAACAAAGCAGCGTCCCTATAAAAATGATTCATAGGGAGAAGTCAGATCCTGGCGAGAGCGGGTAGTCTCCGTCCTGCTGGCTTCTGTCAAATGTTTCAGGTTAAATATGGCCGACACTTCATCGTTCAATTTACGGGGCCATGAATTACAGGATTAACGTATAGGGGTCATTAAATCACCTGCCAGAAACTGCATTAAGACCGGTGTATGCTACGCAAAGTTATTCTCAATATCCACAGAGAGCTGATGGGTTAATCAATACAGTGACTTAGGAATTAAATGGAAACTCCGGTAAAAACAAGCTGGATACCAATAACACAAGGGGCCGGGATGGGAAATAGTATGGAAGGACTGCTGACAAGCTGCCATACCCTATTCTGCCAATACTCTTTGAGCTGAACATCTAAGACAGACTGGTTGCTACGGACACACTGCCTAACAACCACATTTTTATATGAAGCTGTCAGGGAGCACATGCCTAGCAACCAGTCTGTCTCAGATTATTCAGGTGCGCAGGATTAGGGTGAAAAGACTGGGCAACAGTCAATACTCACATACTCAAATATCATATTAGAAAATCCTGATTAAATAGAGGGGGGTCCACTATTCAGGAACCTCATCTATTCAACAGCGAAGAAATGGTTACAAAAAGTATCTCTTGCTCTGGAGGACCCATCACATCTGTATATTACATAGAATGCTTAATGATTTCAAAGGGTAATACTTATTTTTCACCTGTGGCGGCGCTGCAGGGAAATTAAACACTTGCTCCCACAGAGTTTACAAAAATAGAGGTATCTGGAGCAGGATACCTGTGATCAGCTTATCTGTGGACCCTTATAAGATTGTCCAATGTAGAGATGGCCTAGATATGTAAAAGAAGATAGGAACCCCTGAGTTCATCCTAAATTTTGATATTTTTAATATTATATATGAAGATAATTCTCTAAATGAAGCTACAATAATCAAGTTTTTCCGTCTTGAACTTGGCGATTAATAACAGTGTGGTACTGGCGGAGGTGGCAGAAAGCTTGTTAATATATAGGGATTGGGTGGGCATAAAATACCCCTACGATGAAACACTACAGTACTTTATGCCATAATCCAGAAGATAATTTGTTTTCTGAAATAAAAAGCCAGTGGGGCCAAAAATCACGGAAATAATCCAAGTAATTCTATTTAATATGACAAGTGAATGTATTGTATTCAAATATAATCCAAATTCAATCCTGTCGCCTGCAAATTGATAGGAAGAGAACTGATAACACAGTGAGAAAAACATCTACATGTCCAAAAAGCAGAAGTGTGGCCTTATTCCTGAGGTATTAGGCTGCAGATAAATGTGCCCTATTGAGATTATACTGTAAAAATGACATAAACAGATGGACCAGGGATCAGTGTAACAGCCAGTACAGTTACTGAAGTCAGAATAGTGAAGAAGTAACCAGTGTGGTAGTCCATTACACAGATATTCAGCTAATACCACAACAAAAAATTCCAATGCCATAACATAATGTAACCACCAAAATTGAATAAGTTGGTTTACAGTGTTGGTATAACAATAAACAGGAATATAACTACTATAATACTGCCCCCTATGTACAAGAATATAACTACTATAATACTGCCCTCTATGTACAAGAATATAACTACTATAATACTGCCCCTATATATACAAGAATATAACTACTATAATACTGCTCCTATATACACGAATATAACTACTATAATACTGCCCTCTATGTACAAGAATATAACTACTATAATACTGCTCCTATATACAAGAATATAACTACTATAATACTGCCCCCTATATACAAGAATATAACTACTATAATACTGCCTCTATATACAAGAATATAACTACTATAATACTGCTCCCTATATACAAGAATATAACTACTATAACACTGCTCCCTATATACAAGAATATAACTTCTATAATACTGCTCCTATATACAAGAATATAACTACTATAATACTGCCCCCTATATACAAGAATATAACTACTATAATACTGCTCCTATATACAAGAATATAACGACTATAATACTGCCCCTATATACAAGAATATAACTACTATAATACTGCTCCTATATACAAGAATATAACTACTATAATACTGCCCCCTATATACAAGAATATAACTACTATAATACTGCTCCTATATACAAGAATATAACTACTATAATACTGCCCCCTATATACAAGAATATAACTACTATAATACTGCCCATATATACAAGAATATAACTACTATAATACTGCCCCTATATACAAGAATATAACTACTATAATAGTGCCCCCTATATACAAGAATATAACTACTGTAATACTGCCCCTATATACAAGAATATAACTACTATAATACTGCCCCTATATACAAGAATATAACTACTATAATACTGCCCTCTATATACAAGAATATAACTACTATAATACTGCTCCTATATACAAGAATATAACTACTATAATACTGCCCCCTATATACAAGAATATAACTACTATAATACTGCCCTCTATGTACAAGAATATAACTACTATAATACTGCCTCCTATATACAAGAATATAACTACTATAATACTGCTCCTATATACAAGAATATAACTACTATAATACTGCCCCTATATACAAGAATATAACTACTATAATACTGCTCCTATATACAAGAATATAACTACTATAATACTGCCTCCTATATACAAGAATATAACTACTATAATATTGCTCCTATATACAAGAATATAACTACTATAATACTGCTCCTATATACAAGAATATAACTACTATAATACTGCCCCTATATACAAGAATATAACTAGAAGAATACTGCCCCCTATATACAAGAATATAACTACTATAATACTGCCTCCTATATACAAGAGTATAACTACTATAATACTGCTCCTATATACAAGACTATAACTACTATAATACTGCTCCTATATACTAGAATATAACTACTATAATACTGCCCCCTATATACAAGAATATAACTACTATAATATTGCCTCTATATACAAGAATATAACTACTATAATACTGCCCCTATATACAAGAATATAACTACTATAATACTGCCCCCTATATACAAGAATATAACTACTATAATACTGCCCCTATATACAAGAATATAACTACTATAATACTGCCCCTATATACAAGAATATAACTACTATAATACTGCCCCCTATATACAAGAATATAACTACTATAATACTGCCCCCTATATACAAGAATATAACTACTATAATACTGCCCCCTATATACAAGAATATAACTACTATAATACTGCCCCCTATATACAAGAATATAACTACTATAATACTGCCACTATATACAAGAATATAACTACTATAATACTGCCCCTATATACAAGAATATAACTACTATAATACTGCCCCCTATATACAAGAATATAACTACTATAATACTGCTCCTATATACAAGAATATAACTACTATAATACTGCCCCTATATACAAGAATATAACTACTATAATACTGCCCCCTATATACAAGAATATAACTACTATAATACTGCCCCTATATACAAGAATATAACTACTATAATACTGCCCCCTATATACAAGAATATAACTACTATAATACTGCCTCCTATATACAAGAATATAACTATTATAATACTGCTCCCTATATACAAGAATATAACTACTATAATACTGCCCCCTATATACAAGAATATAACTACTATAATACTGCCCCTATATACAAGATTATAACTACTATAATACTGCCCCTATATACAAGAATATAACTACTATAATACTGCCCCCTATATACAAGAATATAACTACTATAATACTGCTCCTATATACAAGAATATAACTACTACAATACTGCCTCTATATACAAGAATATAACTACTATAATACTGCCCCTATATACAAGAATATAACTACTATAATACTGCCCCCTATATACAAGAATATAACTACTATAATACTGCCCCCTATATACAAGAATATAACTCCTATAATACTGCCCCTATATACAAGACTATAACTACTATAATACTGCCCCCTATATACAAGAATATAACTACTATAATACTGCCTCTATATACAAGAATATAACTACTATAATACTGCCACTATATACAAGAATATAACTACTATAATACTGCTCCTATATACAAGAATATAACTACTATAATACTGCCCCCTATATACAAGAATATAACTACTATAATACTGCTCCTATATACAAGAATATAACTACTATAATACTGCCCCCTATATACAAGAATATAACTACTATAATACTGCCCCCTATATACAAGAATATAACTACTATAATACTGCCCCCTAGATACAAGAATATAACTACTATAATACTGCCCCCTATGTACAAGAATAGAGATGCTATAATACTGATATTGAGTTATAAAAGCAGCTGAGACACAGAGAGCCCCATCCCTAATATTGTAAATCGATCATACATGCCAAAGCCTGGTGAATCTGCGGAGCCGCCAGTTGTATTTTCATGAAGAGATGATCGCGCTGTGCATGCAGAATGAATATCTCGCTCGTACTGTGATGTAATGCCAGCTTCCCATAGCTTCATTGAACACTGTAATTCAGGGTCGGTGCAGAACAAAAGGAAAAGCAGAACGTCTCCATCTGCCATCTTAAGTAGGAGCACGCTGCTGAATCTTATCACACGCTGACACGCAGACGTTCGGTCAAGCGTTTTTGAAAACTCATTTCTATTGTAAACATCGCAGATATTATCCACTTTGTCATGTCAGGATTCATCCCATTTACTTTCCAACTCGTTCATTAAGATTGGAAGAAAATGCTACTCTACCAGTTCCGGGCACATAAATCACGGGTGAGTCTGTTGCATCATTTTACTGTTGATTGCACGCGGTGACCGCGCGCTCGCCGCCACGATGGTACAAAGTAAAACAATTCGATGGTTGATTTGCATTGCTGTCTTGCTTGCAGCTGTGATTAATACACTAGAAGATTGAAAAGAAGCGACATTTCCATTCTCGCATTGGCCGATTAGTCTCTGAATTTGCCTGTACAGAATAAGAGGTTCTGAGGGATCTCACAAGGACGTCACCCCACTAAAGACGAACTCACGACGCACTTGAATTATTATGAGGGACACTGTTTTCTCTATTAGTCTACACTGAGAATAGAGAGCCCTATAACCAAACCAAAATAGGCCCACCATGGGCGTAGCTTCCGGGTTAGCAATCATAGGAACTGCTTTGGGCCAAGATGGGCCCATCTCCAGTCATAGGTGATGTCCAGTTAGTGATTACTGTGGATAGTAGAAGGGGACACTGAAAAGGGGCAGCGGAAAATTGTGGTCATCAGGGTCAAGAGAAAATGATGTCTGTGGACATCAAAAAGTCCTGAACTACCTTGTTGTAGGTGGTCCTGATGGAGTAGGTCGCCATTCCAAGTTCTGGTATGAGGCCTCATGGTTCCTTTTTATGCCCCTGGGCTACCGCTCTTATGTTTACCCTTGATCAGCTGTCCTACGGGTCATTTCAAACTTCCCAGGCTCCCTGAAAACAGACATTAACCTCTTCCGTATCCAGGAGTCTAGACCGCAGGGGGTAGCAGGCATTTACCCCTCCACCTCACTAGACCAACAGGGAAGCAGGCCCCTACTACAAATCTCCAGGTGACTGGACCTAAACTCCTTAACTACCCTACACTACACTAGTGAACCAGACATTACTCCTTTAATACCCTAGACCACCTGGGATGTTGACCTTAACCCTTTTACTACCCCATACCACTAGAGACGTTGGTATCGCTGTGTGGCAATTTTATTTATGCACTTTATGTTGGTATATTGCTGGATTCTCACCATGTTTTGGAGATCTACATAAGAGAATTGGGAAACATTCCCTCACAGTTCTTAAACATGGTGTAAATCAGCCTTATTCAGTCCCTTATGGCGGTATTATTCAATTATTGGGTGGGGTATTATTCAGTCACTGTATGGCAGTACTTTATAAGCGTAACTTGAAGCTACTAGGCGCTAATGCAAAACTTGTCACAGCTCCCCAACCAACCATGTGCCATCTATAAAACTGGTGTCTGTGACAGTCATGCCTTTGAGCCACTCAGACACAGGGGCCCGGGTGCACTGCTACTTCTGTGCCCCATATAGCTTTGCTCCTGGGTGGAATTATTCAGTCATTGTATGGCGGTATTATTCAGTCACTGTATGATGATGTTATTCAGTCACTGTATGGTGGTGTTATCCAGTCACTATATGGCGGTTTTATTCAGTCACTGTATGGAGGTATTATTCAGTCATTGTATGGCAGTATTATTCAGTCATTGTATGGCAGTATTATTCAGTCATTGTATGGCAGTATTATTCAGTCACTGTATGGTGATATTATTCAGTCATTGTATGGCAGTATTGTTCAGTCACTGTATGGCGGTATTATTCAGTCACTGTATGGAGGTATTATTCAGTCATTGTATGGTGGTATTATTCAGTCACTGTATGGCGGTATTATTCAGTCACTATATGGCAGTATTATTCAGTCACTGTATGGCGGTATTATTCAGTCATTGTATGGCGGTATTATTCAGTCACTGTATGGAGGTATTATTCAGTCATTGTATGGCGGTATTATTCAGTCACTGTATGGAGGTATTATTCAGTCATTGTATGGCGGTATTATTCAGTCACTGTATGGAGGTATTATTCAGTCACTGTATGGAGGTATTATTCAGTCATTGTATGGCAGTATTATTCAGTCACTGTATGGAGGTATTATTCAGTCATTGTATGGTGGTATTATTCAGTCACTGTATGGCGGTATTATTCAGTCACTATATGGCAGTATTATTCAGTCACTGTATGGCGGTATTATTCAGTCATTGTATGGCGGTATTATTCAGTCACTGTATGGAGGTATTATTCAGTCATTGTATGGCGGTATTATTCAGTCACTGTATGGAGGTATTATTCAGTCACTGTATGGAGGTATTATTCAGTCATTGTATGGCAGTATTATTCAGTCACTGTATGGAGGTATTATTCAGTCATTGTATGGTGGTGTTATTCAGTCACTGTATGGCGGTATTATTCAGTCACTGTATGGCAGAATTATTCAGTCATTGTATGGCAGTATTATTCAGTCACTGTATGGCGGTATTATTCAGTCACTGTATGGCAGTATTATTCAGTCATTGTATGGAGGTATTATTCAGTCACTGTATGGCAGTATTATTCAGTCACTGTATGGAGGTATTATTCAGACACTGTATGGCAGTATTATTCAGTCACTGTATGGCAGTATTATTCAGTCATTGTATGGAGGTATTATTCAGTCATTGTATGGTGGTATTATTCAGTCACTGTATGGCGGTATTATTCAGTCACTATATGGCAGTATTATTCAGTCACTGTATGGCGGTATTATTCAGTCATTGTATGGCGGTATTATTCAGTCACTGTATGGAGGTATTATTCAGTCATTGTATGGCGGTATTATTCAGTCACTGTATGGAGGTATTATTCAGTCATTGTATGGCGGTATTATTCAGTCACTGTATGGAGGTATTATTCAGTCACTGTATGGAGGTATTATTCAGTCATTGTATGGCAGTATTATTCAGTCACTGTATGGAGGTATTATTCAGTCATTGTATGGTGGTATTATTCAGTCACTGTATGGCGGTATTATTCAGTCACTATATGGCAGTATTATTCAGTCACTGTATGGCGGTATTATTCAGTCATTGTATGGCGGTATTATTCAGTCACTGTATGGAGGTATTATTCAGTCATTGTATGGCGGTATTATTCAGTCACTGTATGGAGGTATTATTCAGTCACTGTATGGAGGTATTATTCAGTCATTGTATGGCAGTATTATTCAGTCACTGTATGGAGGTATTATTCAGTCATTGTATGGTGGTGTTATTCAGTCACTGTATGGCGGTATTATTCAGTCACTGTATGGAGGTATTATTCAGTCATTGTATGGCAGTATTATCCAGTCATTGTATGGCGGTATTATTCAGTCATTGTATGGCGGTATTATTCAGTCACTGCATGGCAGTATTATTCAGTCACTATATGGCAGTATTATTCAGTCACTGTATGGAGGTATTATTCAGTCATTGTATGGTGGTGTTATTCAGTCACTGTATGGCGGTATTATTCAGTCACTGTATGGAGGTATTATTCAGTCATTGTATGGCGGTATTATTCAGTCATTGTATGGCGGTATTATTCAGTCATTGTATGGCGGTATTATTCAGTCACTGTATGGCAGTATTATTCAGTCACTATATGGCAGTATTATTCAGTCACTGTATGGAGGTATTATTCAGTCATTGTATGGCGGTATTATTCAGTCACTGTATGGAGGTATTATTCAGTCATTGTATGGTGGTGTTATTCAGTCACTGTATGGCGGTATTATTCAGTCACTGTATGGAGGTATTATTCAGTCATTGTATGGTGGTATTATTCAGTCACTGTGTGGCGGCATTATTCAGTCACTGTATGGAGGTATTATTCAGTCACTGTATGGCAGTATTATTCAGTCATTGTATGGTGGTGTTATTCAGTCATTGTATGGCAGTATTATTCAGTCATTGTATGGCAGTTTCAGTCATTGTATGGCAGTTTCAGTCATTGTATGGCAGTATTATTCAGTCATTGTATGGCAGTATTATTCAGTCATTGTATGGCAGTATTATTCAGTCATTGTATGGCAGTATTATTCAGTCATTGTATGGCAGTATTATTCAGTCACTGTATGGCAGTATTATTCAGTCACTGTATGGCAGTATTATTCAGTCATTGTATGGCAGTATTATTCAGTCATTGTATGGCAGTTTCAGTCATTGTATGGCAGTATTATTCAGTCACTGTATGGCGGTATTATTCAGTCATTGTATGGTGGTGTTATTCAGTCATTGTATGGCAGTATTATTCAGTCATTGTATGGCAGTATTATTCAGTCATTGTATGGCAGTTTCAGTCATTGTATGGCAGTATTATTCAGTCATTGTATGGCAGTATTATTCAGTCATTGTATGGCAGTATTATTCAGTCATTGTATGGCAGTATTATTCAGTCATTTTATGGCAGTATTATTCAGTCACTGTATGGCAGTATTATTCAGTCATTGTATGGCAGTATTATTCAGTCATTGTATGGCAGTATTATTCAGTCATTGTATGGCAGTATTATTCAGTCATTGTATGGCAGCATTATTCAGTCACTGTATGGCAGTATTATTCAGTCACTGTATGGCAGTATTATTCAGTCATTGTATGGCAGTACTTTATAAGCGTAACTTGAAGCTACTAGGCGCTAATGCAAAACTTGTCACAGCTCCCCAACCAACCATGTGCCATCTATAAAACTGGTGTCTGTGACAGTCATGCCTTTGAGCCACTCAGACACAGGGGCCCGGGTGCACTGCTACTTCTGTGCCCCATATAGCTTTGCTCCTGGGTGGAATTATTCAGTCATTGTATGGCGGTATTATTCAGTCACTGTATGATGATGTTATTCAGTCACTGTATGGTGGTGTTATCCAGTCACTATATGGCGGTTTTATTCAGTCACTGTATGGAGGTATTATTCAGTCATTGTATGGCAGTATTATTCAGTCATTGTATGGCAGTATTATTCAGTCATTGTATGGCAGTATTATTCAGTCACTGTATGGTGATATTATTCAGTCATTGTATGGCAGTATTGTTCAGTCACTGTATGGCGGTATTATTCAGTCACTGTATGGAGGTATTATTCAGTCATTGTATGGTGGTATTATTCAGTCACTGTATGGCGGTATTATTCAGTCACTATATGGCAGTATTATTCAGTCACTGTATGGCGGTATTATTCAGTCATTGTATGGCGGTATTATTCAGTCACTGTATGGAGGTATTATTCAGTCATTGTATGGCGGTATTATTCAGTCACTGTAGGGTGGTATTATTCAGTCACTGTATGGAGGTATTATTCAGTCATTGTATGGCAGTATTATTCAGTCACTGTATGGAGGTATTATTCAGTCATTGTATGGTGGTATTATTCAGTCACTGTATGGCGGTATTATTCAGTCACTATATGGCAGTATTATTCAGTCACTGTATGGCGGTATTATTCAGTCATTGTATGGCGGTATTATTCAGTCACTGTATGGAGGTATTATTCAGTCATTGTATGGCGGTATTATTCAGTCACTGTATGGAGGTATTATTCAGTCACTGTATGGAGGTATTATTCAGTCATTGTATGGCAGTATTATTCAGTCACTGTATGGAGGTATTATTCAGTCATTGTATGGTGGTGTTATTCAGTCACTGTATGGCGGTATTATTCAGTCACTGTATGGAGGTATTATTCAGTCATTGTATGGCAGTATTATCCAGTCATTGTATGGCGGTATTATTCAGTCATTGTATGGCGGTATTATTCAGTCACTGCATGGCAGTATTATTCAGTCACTATATGGCAGTATTATTCAGTCACTGTATGGAGGTATTATTCAGTCATTGTATGGTGGTGTTATTCAGTCACTGTATGGCGGTATTATTCAGTCACTGTATGGAGGTATTATTCAGTCATTGTATGGCGGTATTATTCAGTCATTGTATGGCGGTATTATTCAGTCATTGTATGGCGGTATTATTCAGTCACTGTATGGCAGTATTATTCAGTCACTATATGGCAGTATTATTCAGTCACTGTATGGAGGTATTATTCAGTCATTGTATGGCTGTATTATTCAGTCACTGTATGGAGGTATTATTCAGTCATTGTATGGTGGTGTTATTCAGTCACTGTATGGCGGTATTATTCAGTCACTGTATGGAGGTATTATTCAGTCATTGTATGGTGGTATTATTCAGTCACTGTGTGGCGGCATTATTCAGTCACTGTATGGAGGTATTATTCAGTCACTGTATGGCAGTATTATTCAGTCATTGTATGGTGGTGTTATTCAGTCATTGTATGGCAGTATTATTCAGTCATTGTATGGCAGTTTCAGTCATTGTATGGCAGTTTCAGTCATTGTATGGCAGTATTATTCAGTCATTGTATGGCAGTATTATTCAGTCATTGTATGGCAGTATTATTCAGTCATTGTTTGGCAGTATTATTCAGTCATTGTATGGCAGTATTATTCAGTCACTGTATGGCAGTATTATTCAGTCATTGTATGGCAGTATTATTCAGTCATTGTATGGCAGTATTATTCAGTCATTGTATGGCAGTTTCAGTCATTGTATGGCAGTATTATTCAGTCACTGTATGGCGGTATTATTCAGTCATTGTATGGTGGTGTTATTCAGTCATTGTATGGCAGTATTATTCAGTCATTGTATGGCAGTATTATTCAGTCATTGTATGGCAGTTTCAGTCATTGTATGGCAGTATTATTCAGTCATTGTATGGCAGTATTATTCAGTCATTGTATGGCAGTATTATTCAGTCATTGTATGGCAGTATTATTCAGTCATTTTATGGCAGTATTATTCAGTCACTGTATGGCAGTATTATTCAGTCATTGTATGGCAGTATTATTCAGTCATTGTATGGCAGTATTATTCAGTCATTGTATGGCAGTATTATTCAGTCATTGTATGGCAGCATTATTCAGTCACTGTATGGCAGTATTATTCAGTCACTGTATGGCAGTATTATTCAGTCATTGTATGGCAGTATTGTTCAGTCACTGTATGGCAGTATTATTCAGTCACTGTATGGCAGTATTATTCAGTCACTGTATGGCAGTATTATTCAGTCACTGTATGGCAGTATTATTCAGTCACTGTATGGCAGTATTATTCAGTCATTGTATGGCAGTATTATTCAGTCACTGTATGGAGGTATTATTCAGTCACTGTATGGCAGAATTATTCAGTCATTGTATGGCAGTATTATTCAGTCACTGTATGGCGGTATTATTCAGTCACTGTATGGCAGTATTATTCAGTCATTGTATGGAGGTATTATTCAGTCACTGTATGGCAGTATTATTCAGTCACTGTATGGAGGTATTATTCAGACACTGTATGGCAGTATTATTCAGTCACTGTATGGCAGTATTATTCAGTCATTGTATGGCAGTATTGTTCAGTCACTGTATGGAGGTATTATTCAGTCATTGTATGGCAGTATTATTCAGTCATTGTATGGCAGTATTATTCAGTCACTGTATGGAGGTATTATTCAGTTATTGTATGGCAGTATTATTCAGTCATTGTATGGCAGCATTATTCAGTCACTGTATGGCAGTATTATTCAGTCATTGTATGGCGGTATTATTCAGTCATTGTATGGCAGTATTATTCAGTCACTGTATGGCAGTATTATTCAGTCATTGTATGGCAGTATTATTCAGTCATTGTATGGCAGTATTATTCAGTCATTGTATGGCAGCATTATTCAGTCACTGTATGGCAGTATTATTCAGTCACTGTATGGCAGTATTATTCAGTCATTGTATGGCAGCATTATTCAGTCACTGTATGGCAGTATTATTCAGTCATTGTATGGCAGCATTATTCAGTCACTGTATGGCAGTATTATTCAGTCATTGTATGGCGGTATTATTCAGTCATTGTATGGCAGTATTATTCAGTCACTGTATGGCAGTATTATTCAGTCACTGTATGGCAGTATTATTCAGTCACTGTATGGCAGTATTATTCAGTCACTGTATGGCAGTATTATTCAGTCATTGTATGGCAGCATTATTCAGTCACTGTATGGCAGTATTATTCAGTCACTGTATGGCAGTATTATTCAGTCATTGTATGGCAGTATTATTCAGTCATTGTATGGCAGTATTATTCAGTCATTGTATGGCAGCATTATTCAGTCACTGTATGGCAGTATTATTCAGTCATTGTATGGCAGTATTATTCAGTCATTGTATGGCAGTATTATTCACTCACTGTATGGCGGTATTATTCAGTCACTGTATGGCGGTATTATTCAGTCATTGTATGGCAGTATTATTCAGTCATTGTATGGCGGTATTATTCAGTCATTGTATGGCAGTATTATTCAGTCATTGTATGGCAGTATTATTCAGTCATTGTATGGCGGTATTATTCAGTCACTGTATGGCAGTATTATTCAGTCATTGTATGGCGGTATTATTCAGTCACTGTATGGCAGTATTATTCAGTCATTGTATGGCAGTATTATTCAGTCATTGTATGCAGGTATTGCTTGGTCAATGAAGTTAGAGATGCTCCCAAGCAAGCTAATTCAGGAGACACATTCTGAACCCCTCAGTCACCAGCCATATAACATCCATTCATTACATTTTTTTAATTCAGCTTCCTTCAAAAAAAATGTATCGCCTTTCCATCTACTGTTCTAAATTTTTAATGCTTCCAGTTGCAAAACTACAGTGTAAATTTGCCTGTATAACACGTTATTAAAGAATTATTAACTGCGGATTAAATATGAATGTCGGCTTTATTGCTTCCTGTTAAATATGTGTTATGTCAGACTCAGTTAAAATTACCGCGGGGAGTTGCAAAAACTTCAATGCTCTCACTAAAATACAGACGGAAAGAATTTGACAGGACTGAGCTCTTACTCCTGTTATAATTCACATATCGAAGTTTCATGAGTACAAACTGCACACAAAAACAATCCTAAAAGATAAAGTCTAAACAAAAAAAGTTATTTTACTATCTATGAATGCAGCTCAAACCTATCTATCTATCTATCTAATATCTATCTATCTATCTATCTATCTATTCCATATCTATCTATCTATCTATCTATCTAATATCTATCTATCTATCTATCTATCTATCTATCTATCTATCTATCTATCTATCTATCTATCTATCTCCTATCTATCTATCATCTATCTATCTATCTCATATCTATCTATCTATCTATCTATCTATCTAATATCTATCTATCTATCTATCTATCTCATATCTATCTATCTATCTCCTATCTATCTATCAATTCAATTCAATTCAATTCAATTCAAAGAAGCTTTATTGGCAGGACCAAATACATATTAGCATTGCCAAAGCAAGTAAGAAGTAAGGGAATGAGGGATAGGGACTGAGGGCTTGGGGATAGGGACACATCTAGGGTCGGGGTTATACAAGTCCATGGCATATCATGTCTCTCTCAGTTTATGGCATGCAGTGACATATTGTGCCGCTGTGCCCACTGTGGTTTCCTCTTCACCCAGCAGGATGTAGAGTTTCTCTTCCTCTTCCATGGAGCTGAAGTCCGGTAAGAGATCAGAGAGTCTCCTGAAGTGAGTGTCCCTCACTGCTGAGTATTTGGAGCAGTGTAGCAGGAAGTGGGCCTCATCCTCCACGGCCTCCTGGTCGCACTGTTGGCACAGTCGGCTCTCCCTGGGCTTGTAGTTCTGTCTGTGGCGCCCGGATTCGATGAGCAGGTTGTGGGCGCTCAGTCTGTAGCGGCTCAGGATCTGTCTGTCTCTCGGGTTTGGCAGTTTCTCCAGATATGGCGCCAGTTTATATTCCCGCTGTAGACTCCGGTATATTGTCAGTTTCTGGGATGTCTTTATGTCGTTTCTCCAGTCACTGATATATTCCTCTTGGCCTTTGTTTATTGTCTTCTTGATTTCGGCTTTTGTGAGGCCGCGCTGGGTGACATTTTCTTCAGGCCGGGTCAGGGTGAGATGTTCTGGGGGGCCTGGTTTACCTGGGACCCCTTGGTGTAACAGGGCTTTATGGTGATAGGAACTTTGCCTGCTGCTGTGTAGATGGGCCCAGAATGATAGCGCCCTCTTCTGGATTGTGAGGTGTAGTGGGAATCTGCCCAGTTCTGCCCGACAGGCACTATTTGAGGTGCTCCGATGGACTTGGAGAAGGTGTTTGCAGAATTCTAGGTGGAAGATTTCTGTTGGGCTGGAATCCCACCTGGAATCTCTCTATCTATCTATCTATCTATCCATCTAGTCCATATCTATCTATCTATCTATCTCATATCTATCTATCTATCTATCTATTCCATATCTATCTATCTATCCATCTATTCCATATCTATCTATCTATCTATCTATTCCATATCTATCTATCTATCTATCTATCTATCTTTTCCATATCTATCTATCTATCTATCTATCTATCTATCTATTCCATATCTATCTATCTATCTATCTATCTCATATCTATCTATCTATCTATCTATCTATCTATCTATCTCCTATCTATCTATCATCTATCTATCTATCTATCTATCTATCTCTCTCTCTATCTATCTATCTATCTATCCATCTAGTCCATATCTATCTATCTATCTATCTCATATCTATCTATCTATCTCATATCTATCTATCTATCTATTCCATATCTATCTATCTATCCATCTATTCCATATCTATCTATCTATCTATCCATCTATTCCATATCTATCTATCTATCCATCTATTCCATATCTATCTATCTATCTATTCCATATCTATCTATCTATCTATCTTTTCCATATCTATCTATCTATCTATTCCATATCTATCTATCTATCTATCTCATATCTATCTATTCCATATCTATCTATCTATCCATCTATTCCATATCTATCTATCTATCTATCCATCTATTCCATATCTATCTATCTATCTATCTATCTATCTATCCATCTATTCCATATCTATCTATCTATCCATCTATTCCATATCTATCTATCTATCTATCTCATATCGATCTCACATTTATCTATCTATCTCATATCTATCTCATATTTATCTATCTATCTCATATCTATCTATCTCATATCTATCTCATATCTATCTATCTATCTATCTATCTATCTATCTATCTATCTCATATCAATCTCATATTTATCTATCTATCTATCTATCTATCTATCTATCTCATATCTATCTATCTATCTCATATCTATCTCATATCTATCTATCTCATATCTATCTATCTATCTATCTATCTATCTCATATCTATCTCATATTTATCTATCTATCTCATATCTATCTATCTATCTATCTATCTCATATTTATCTATCTATCTATCTCATATCTATCTATCTCATATCTATCTATCTCATATCTATCTATCTATCTATGTACACAAAAAATGTCAACCGCACAGTCCAGGTCTCATAAAAATGAGGGTGCAAGCCCGCCAGGGATACGGCCATAGTTTCCCAAGGTATATATTTTTTTAAAAACAGGCAGCACTCAAAAAGTTGTAGCAAAATTAGAAAAGGTGCTTTATTCCATCAGTCCAATACAGCAACATGTCAGCTCTTCAATAGAGCCTTTTTCAAGTGCTGCCTGTTTTTTTGAAAAAAATATCTATCTATCTATCTCATATCTATCTATCTATCTATCTATGTATCTATCTATCTATCTATCTATCTATCTATCTATCTATCTATCTATCTATCTCATATCCATTTGATCTATCTATCTATCTATCTATCTATCTATCCCATATCTATCTATCTATCTATCTATCTATCCCATATCTATCTATCTATCTATCTATCTCATCTCTATCTATTTCATACTTATCTATCATTTCTATAAACTTTGTCCATTACTTTATTCTTCCTATCTTTGAAATCCACCATTTCTCATTTAGAGAAAAAAGTTTCTTAAACAGGTTTTCCAAGCTTGTGATCTGGGGCCGTATTTCAAAATAATAAAGATGCCGAAAATGTGATTTAGCATCAAATGATCTGCCACGTTGTGTGGCGTGCTCAGTTGGAGTGCCAGCCTTAACACACCAATGGTTGCACATATATATCATTACCTCAATTTGACAAGGTCACCGTGGAGTCAAACAAAATTCACCAGAGTTAACTCCATACATTCATGCATCAGTGATTTGTCTTTTTTTTCTTTCGAAGAATCTCATAAACCCACAGCGGTTGCCATCTTTGCGTGTTATTTCTGTGCAGTGATTGAAAACTTTATCGTACACCTTGTGGATTTTCTTCGCCTCAGGTGTACTATAGGGAACAGGCAATTATCTAGACTTTAAGATTCTTGCTATACAAACCAACAGGAACTTTGCGGCGCCAGCTGTGACCAATCTGCCAAAGAATGAAATGCCGAATGTGAAGCATCAATATTTAATTGTGCAAAGTTTTTGCTAAACTTTACAAGCATAGATTACTTTTGCCCGGTTAACTTAAAGGAAAATTCAACCGAGTATGTTGGCGGCTCTGACATGTGATAAAACTTTAGGGTTCTAATTACCGCTATCATTTTCTCCAGAACTAGTTGTAACAGAAGGTCTTTGTGGGCCATTAATATGCTACTTTTAACGAGACTTAGTATTAAAGGAATCCATGGATGGAAACGGATTAATATGTATCTCCCGGAACTTCTACACAGTGCTGTTATGGAATCACTGGTTGCGCAATTCCCAAAATGCTGCTGGAGACTGTCGGTTGTAAGCATGCAAATAAAACCGCAACCCTAAGTCAGTCACAACTCTGATCGACAGAATCTAAGGCTACTCTGAGGTACTCGCCAGAGCCGACCGCAAGGTGGGATGGTTTTTCCTGCACAGAACCCAGGTTGTTGGGTTCAGTGTTGGATAAGGGGTGCAATGCAGGCAATAACTTAACAGGTAACCAGACAGCCGGAGGGTAACAGAAAGTCCAAAACAGAGCGAGTGGAAATCCCGTACAGCAGGTCAGAGCCGGCCGGGAGCAGATAAACAAAATCGGTAAACAAGGGGTTAACGAGAGACAAGGCGAGGTTAGTTTTCAAAAAGTTCAGAAGTCTAGGGCACAGGGAAAGTGAGAGCTTGATCACAACACCTAAGAAAGGGGAAAAATTCACAAGCAAAGAAAGAAGGAGGAGGCCAGGTATAAATACCCCACCCTACACCTGACAGAAAGAAGACAGAGAAGGGGGATAGGCTCAGGAAGTAAACAGAACCACTCAGAAGCTAGATCAGTGGTCATGGCGATCTTAAAGACACAGACGCTTCCTAACAATTGCAAAGTGACAACACTGTTCACATGTAGTAAAACGTAGACTTTTTTTTGTATCCAGCTGGGAGGCAACTTGCTGCAACAAAGAACAATCAACAGTGCTATGTCTACAATGCAGACCAACTGTAGTAGATTCGGAGTCCAGTGGCTGAAATGATCAGACAGGAGGGTACAAACAGCAAGAGTAAACAAGTAACAGCCCAAGTTGAATACACAGAGAAACATCAATGGGTAGTTACGTGAGACAGAGATGTGGTCAGAAAACAGTCCAAGTTCGGTCCACAGATAAATGGAAATAGGTAGTTATGTGCGACAGAGATGTGGTCAGGAAACAGTCCAAGTTCGGTACACAGAAAAACAGCAATAGTTACATGAGGCAGAGATTGTCTCGCCTGTGGGCTATCTGGACCCACTCGGCCGCTCCGCGGTAGCAGAGTAGCAGCTGACCAACTACAGATAATAACAGCCTCTAGGCTAAAAGTACCTGGGAGGATGTTCAGGCAAATACTCGGAGTAGCAGACACGTGGCACAGGTGATACTTGGCATGGCAGATGATACCAGATGTGGCAGATGAGAACAGAGGTGGCAGATGAGACCAGAGGTGGCAGATGACACCAGACGTGGTGGATGACACGGAACGTGGCAGACGACAACACAACTCCCACACTATATGCAACTCAGGAATAAGCACAGTTACGGGATAAAGGTATTAGGATTCAGGAACACTGGGAGCAGGATAATACCTAAGGGACCATTTGCAAGACTAACATGGGAAAACAACAATGCTCAGGCAAGGAGTGGAAAGGTAGAGCCCTTTATATAGTCCAGGAAGTAAAGAGATTGGTTAGAGAACATTTTGGTTGGTGCACGCGCTGGCCCTTTAAGGCCAGGGACGAGCATGCACATTCACCCTAGAAGCAGGGGGTAGCAGCTGCATGAATCGGTGTCTCTTAGGGGGAGACGCCTGACCAGCTCCTAGTGTCCCGCGGTCGCGGCTGCTGGCAAGTACCACGCGCCGGCGTTCAGTGACCATAGACACAACAGAGATGCGGTCAGGAAACATTCCAAGTTTGGTACACAGATAAACATCAATGGGTAGTTACTGGAGGCAGAGATGTGGTCAGTTAACAGTCCAAGTTCGGTACACAGATAAACATCAATGGGTAGTTACTTGATGCAGAGAAGCGGTCAGGAAACAGTCCAAGTTCGGTACACAGGTAAAAATCAATGGGTAGTTACTGGAGGCAGAGATGTGGTCAGGAAACAGTCCAAGTTCAGTACACATATAAACAGCAATTGGTAGTAACGTGAGGCAGAGAAAAACTAGACCACAAGCAGGAAGTTCAATAGTCTGGCAAGGATGTGATGCAAGGTCCAGGCTTATATATGAGCCACAATGGTGAGACCAATCAAAGCAAGGAATCCAGAGAGCCAAGAATCAAGAGAAGCTAGACAATTATTTCAGCACTGGAGCTGCCAACAGCACCAGTGGCTCAACAAGAAGAGTTACTGCTTGGGACACAGTTGTCTCCGGGTAAATGTGTATTAGAAGTTTGCTTGGAAGATAACTGTAAAGGAGGATTGGCGTGTTGAATTTCAAAATGCCTGATTCTTTGTTCTTAAAAAAGATAAGCCACTACCAAAGGTGTCAGCAGCTTATTCTCCTCTCCTAATTAAGGTTATGTTCGCACTAAGTTTTTTGTTTCCTTCAGGAAATTGGAGGCAGATTTTGACCTGCCTGCACTTTCTTTGAGGCGTTTTTCGCCCCTCAGCCATTGGGCGCCGTGGGCATAAAACACCGCAAAAAAACGCAATCTCTGCCTCCCATTGATTACAATGGGAGGTCAGAGATTGAAATGCGGGAAGAAAGAGCATTTCGCTTCTTTTTCCCACTCGCAGGAAAAAATGCATCCGCCTCCCATTGAAATCAATTTCGATTATTTTTTGGCACAGTTCCCGACACAGTTTCCGTGTCAAAAACAGCGCCTAAAAACTCTATGTGAACTGGGCCTAAGAAAACACATGCATGCTCAGTTAAACCAAGCGTGTGTGTATATTGGGAGTTCGGGAGGAATAGCTGTCGACCCTTCTGGCTCGGAGAGTTGAGGAAGGTTTGTGGGGTCTCTTTTCCTTTTGGAAAAAGCTTGTGATAGACTGCAACCTTGTACATTTTTTTGTGTGGCACGCTGGCCTTATTTTTGCACTTGGGTAAAAAGAGCATGTAGTCGGGCTTTCAAAAAAAAACAACTTTTTTTTTTTCTTTTTTCAAGGGTAAAAAGTGAATAAAGTAAAAAAAATATATAGAATTATTTTTTTACATCTTCAAATTTGCACTGAAATAAATTTTTGGGGTTGGTTTTATATATATATATATATATATATATATATATATAATATATAGCATCGTTTTGGGCTACGGTGAGGCTATACTTTGGCACTGTGGTGTACCGTATGTGTGGGTTTTATCACGTGATAATAAAGTCAGCAGCTCAGTATGTTGACAAAATAGAGAAGACAAAAGCGGTAACAGAACCGAAATGAGAATTATATATTGTTTTTTTAATATCTGATAACCTTCAAGTGTTTTTGATGCCGGACTGAAGGAATTTTACTGATCATACGCATTATGCAGCGCAGGTTAATTATGTGATAAATATTTTGAATCTTCGCACGATACATTAAGTATAATTCCCAACCACAGAACGTTTAACCTTGTCGGGCTTTTATGTTGTAATTTTTGCCACATTGAATCCAGAAATTGTTTGGATTATGTAAATGTAATAAGCCGTGTTTGCTGAGGGAGGGCTTAATTGTCGGTATTCAAATGTAGGTCTCTTCTCCGCAGTGTTATGGTAAACAGAAAAATATGATAATTTATTTTGAAAATCAGGTTTTGCCGACTTTAAAATCGAAATCAGGTGTTTTGAAATTCATGATATCTGATCAGCATTTATTAAAGCGCAGATGCTAAATATTAGACTGGAAATAAAATCTATGCAAATGTGATAATTGCTTAGGTGCCAAATTAATGTTCCCTTTTAGTATTTTTTTCCATACATAATGTGAAAAGATGTTCTTCGCCCACCAGAATTTTGGCTTCAAATCATCCCAGATGTTTTACTTCATGTCATTTTATAAAGATTCAAGAAATTAAAAATTGCAAATAAAATTATTTTAAAAAAAGGTAAAAATTTCCAAAAAGAATTGTAATAAACTTTACGTAATTTATTCTCACCATTTGTACGCCGCTGATCCTCCCCAATCCTGGTCCTTGCTGTTTAATAACAATATGTAATGACATAACGTACATGTGACGTATCATCCATGCGGGGTGATTGGCCACCACGATTACATGACATGACACCACATGACTGTCATAGCATTACTTATCTTATACTGATTGTAAGTTACAGCCTGTATCATACTCCGGAGCTGCATTCAAGCTTCTGAAGCTCAATGACCAAATGTACTCTAATGACTATTAATAAGTAGTTCTTCATCCATAAATAAGAACTTGATGGTTGATCCTTATGTGCAGTAACTGTGTGGAGTATTTACCTTGTACAAGTTTTTACTCTAGACTTCTGTTCCTACCTTCACTTAATGGCACAGAGAGTTGCTATGTAACAGCTACCATTGTCAGCCATATTAGCTTCCATGTCACGCATGTTACTCACCTCTCCCTGCTCCAGCACTAGGGCCCCGCTGGTGGCCGCTGCACCAGCCGTTGGCCATGTTACATTGCTAGGCAAGCAGACTCACCTTTCCTCCATTCCAGCATTGCATCTGCTGTTGGCCAAAGCTCTGAGACTCCCAGTCATGGTCTTCATCCTCCTCTGCTGTTCACGTCAAGTTGCTATGGCAATTGGTGCTTCCCGCTAATATCGGCCCTGGCGGGCTACTTAAAGCTGCTTCCGCCTCTCCACCTTTCCGGCTGATTCAGGTATTTCCTAGGACTTGCACTTCTGTCTGTATTAGACCTGAACTTGACTTTGACCCTGACCTAGGTCTTGTGGTGGATTACACTCCCATCTTGCCCTTTAGATTTTTTCACCTCGTATCTGTTGTTTTACTCCTGGTTCTGACTTCTGGCTATTCCCTGACTACTCCTGCCTGATCCTCAGGACTTTTACATCCCAGATTGCTTCTCTGGTGACAACACTTGGCTCCGTTCCTGACTACGCTATTGTTCTTTCTGTGCCCCTGCCACCAATAAATAGCTATTCGGGAGACCACGACCTTGGATTCCAACTGGAAATCCCATACCTCTTTGCGGGGCTTAAAGGGAATGTGTTGCCAGCAAAACATGTATTTTTCTTTTTAGTTAAACAATTAGTGTATAGGTGATTAAACATTGTTCTCATTTTTTTTTTTTTTTCACGAGTCAGGAAATATTATAAATTGGATTCAATTTATAATATTTCCCAGCACTGGTCACTAGATGGAGCAATTACCAAAATTGCAGCATTGCATGTGGTAAAGCAACCACATTGCTTTATGCTGCAAAATTGGGAAAAAATCCCTCGCTCTAGTGAGCTCTCAGAATCCCCCCTCCTTTATCCTGGCTAGTGCCGGGAGAAACGAGGGGTTTGAACGGTTTAACCTCCTACACTGTGTGTCGCCATTTTTGGAGCTAACACACAGTGTAGAAGGTTTACATACACTAGTAAAACACACTGAAACACGAACATACATAGAAATCACTTACCTGCTCCAGTCGCCGCCGCTCCCTCCGGTCCGTCCGCTCCGTCTGCTGCCGCTGCTCCATGTGCACAAGTCCAGAAGCCGCGACCGGAAGTAGTAATCTTACTGCCCGGCCGCGACTTCCGGTCCACAGGAAAATGGCGCCGGACGGCGCATTTCAAATCGGACTGTGTGGGAGCGGTGCATGCGCCGTTCCCACACACACGGCGTACACCATAGTGGATGGAACGGGCCCCGTTCGCAGTCCCTATGGGACTGGAGCTGCCGTATTCCATGTCTGTATGTGTCGTTAATCGACACATACAGAAATGGTAAAAAAATGGCAGCCCCCATAGGGAAGAAAAAGTGTAAAAATAGAAAAAAGTAACACACAAACACACAAATAAATATAAACGTTTTTAATAAAACCCTAACATAAAACTGATATAAAAAAAATACATTTTGGTGACACTGTTCCTTTAAGGGTAACGACCTGGGAGATTCCTTAAGGCCCTTTTACATGGGCTAATTATCAGTAAAACGACCGTTCCCGATCATTGCCCTGTAGGGAAATAAGCTGCCGACATGATGGTAATGCATGGGGACGAGCGATCGTAGTAACGATCGCTCGTCCCCATACAAAACCAAGTATTGCTCTTTGTGAAAGGAGCAAACGTGCGCCGATCAACGGCCCTTGTCAGACCGTGTAATAGAACCCTTAGACTCCGCACCCCAGTCTACCCTAGTTTAGAGAATCCACATTTCAGGTGAGAAAATTTACTAACAGTCACCCATAAAGGGTTCTTCTCTCTCAGATCTCGCTGGTAGTTATTTCAAATAAGAGGACCTTCCCCTTCTCCTTCCTCTTATTGTGCAGATCTGATTGAGTGAATCTATGGCTATAGAGTGCAAAATATGATTTGGTATACGTGAAAAGATGTTTGAACACTGGACTTTTCAGTCTACCGCTATCTCCTTCGACCACCCTATAAACATGCACTCTCAGCCTAGCATACATGTTTATTTCACTAAGTAGAGGGAAATTAGACGCTACTAGTCCCCTTTGCCAGTTGCTTGTATTTAGAATGCCCGATCCTTAATTTTTCATGACATCTGCTGTCGGTAGACAGTTGGGAGATTCCGATACAAATAGGATTGCTGACCAATCCCAATACTTTCGTTGGGATCCACCAACATGAATCTAATATGGATGGGCACAGGGTCGGATAGGGTACTCGGGTGGGCACACACTCTGACCTAATTCTGGGTCCGGTCTAGCAGAAAACAACCCCATTTGTAGCCGACTTGGGAGCCAAGCACTTGCCACTAGGGTCTATTTCTCATAGATTCCTAAATAACCTATTAGATCTTATATGTCCCATGTGTACAACAATAACAGCAAATGGATGTGCACATATTCTGCAGAGATAGTGGGTCGGCCCTCAGAATCATACACTCTGGTGGGCCCAAGGGACTCCAGTCCAACGATGGATAGGCAGATTAAACCAGTTGTCTGATTAAAAAAAAAAGTTTTCAAATATACTACTGATGAATTGTAAAAAATAGATCAGGATCGTTCAAGATCCTCGTCTAGAAGTCACAGCACAGAGTGGATACAAAGAGTGTCTCTTTCTCTGGAGGACCCAGGAAGTCTGTGCATATGGACAGCTGGTTGATTTCCATGGCAACTTTGTAATTCTTAATTTTGCCTGAACGAAAAATTAACACTTTCTGACAGATTCCTTCACAGATTACAACTGATTTCTGTAGGCCCCAGAGTGGGACAACCTGTAATCAGCCTACCTCTGAGGGACCCAATGCTGGTAAATGTAATATAATACTGATACCAGTGAAAGAGGAAGTAGCTAGCTTCTCCTCCTACTGCGGATTCAGTAATATAGCTGGGAGCCTTAGATATCAATGCATAAAAGGAAGGTAAAACATTCTTGGGACCCAGACCCTGGATAGTTTTTGTTGGAAAATCAGGAAATGTACATCGATTGTGACAACCGCAGACTTCTTCATGGTAGATTTAAATATATCACAAAACATCACAATAAAAAATTACATGTAAAATATTTTTATGTAAAAAGGACAATTGAAAAATTATAATCACAAGATGAGATGTCACGGATGAACACGAAGTCTTATCCTTGTGTCTATTTTTAAGACACGAGGCGCTCTGACATGTGTGCCTCGTCCGTGCCTCATTGCTTTTCTAGTTCTTGATTTTTCATTACAGTTTACGTTAATATCTTCACTTTTTTATTTATTTATTTTTTTCTTCTCAATGTTTCTCAAAATGTAATGATATTTAAATTGAATTCCCGAGCTACAATGTGTTCAGCTGATTGCAGCGGCCATGATGCACAGCCTTAATATATTTGGAAGCCAGCACCTGGGGCTCCCGGCTGTTTCAAAATGACTAAAACAATGATAGGTAAAACAGAAGGAGGAAGGGACCAAGGAGATCAGTGTTGTATTACAGAGATTTCACAAGGAGATTTACTAAGCATTATAACTCATTGTCATAGTAACGAAAAGCAATCATCAACAAGAAATAAATTACAGTAAAAACCCCTAAGAAAAGTTTGAAACGAGAAAATCTTCCCATTGATAAATTTGACAAGGAAAGAAAAGGATGAAGGATCGGCTCTTCCCGACGTGCTGGAAACAGAACCTAAATATTCTCATTCATTTACAGATACTATTCTAGGAACTAATATTGAGAAGAGACTAGTGCAGTATTGTAGTAGTTATATTCTTGTATATATGGAGTAGTATTATAGTAGTTATACTCTTGTATATAGGGAGCAGTATTATAGTAGTTATATTCTTGTATATATGGAGTAGTATTATAGTAGTTATACTCTTGTATATAGGGGGCAGTATTATAGTAGTTATATTCCTGTATATAGGAGCAGTATTATAGTAGTTATATTCTTGTATATAGGGGCAGTATTATAGTAGTTATATTCTTGTATATAGGGGCAGTATTATAGTAGTTATATTCTTGTATATAGGAGCAGTATTATAGTAGTTATATTCTTGTATATAGGGGGCAGTATTATAGTAGTTATATTCTTGTATATAGGGGGCAGTATTATAGTAGTTATATTCTTGTATATAGGAGGCAGTATTATAGTAGTTATATTCTTGTATATAGGAGCAGTATTATAGTAGTTATATTCTTGTATATAGGAGGCAGCATTATAGTAGTTATATTCTTGTATATAGGGGGTAGTATTATAGTAGTTATATTCTTGTATATAGGCGGTAGTATTATAATAGTTATATTCTTGTATATAGGGGCAGTATTATAGTAGTTATATTCTTGTATATAGGGGGCAGTAGTATAGTAGTTATATTCTTGTATATAGGGGGCAGTATTATAGTAGTTATATTCTTGTATATAGGGGGCAGTATTATAGTAGTTATATTCTTGTATATAGGAGCAGTATTATAGTAGTTATATTCTTGTATATAGGGACAGTATTATAGTAGTTATATTCTTGTATATAGGGGGCAGTATTATAGTAGTTATATTCTTGTATATAGGGGGCAGTATTATAGTAGTTATATTCTTGTATATAGGGAGCAGTATTATAGTAGTTATATTCTTGTATATAGGGGTCAGTATTATAGTAGTTATATTCTTGTATATAGGGGGCAGTATTATAGTAGTTATATTCTTGTATATAGGGGCAGTATTATAGTAGTTATATTCTTGTATATAGGGAGCAGTATTATAGTAGTTATATTCTTGTATATAGGGAGCAGTATTATAGTAGTTATATTCTTGTATATAGGGGCAGTATTATAGTAGTTATATTCTTGTATATAGGGGCAGTATTATAGTAGTTATATTCTTGTATATAGGGGCAGTATTATAGTAGTTATATTCTTGTATATAGGGGCAGTATTATAGTAGTTATATTCTTGTATATAGGGGGTAGTATTATAGTAGTTATATTCTTGTATATAGGGGCAGTATTATAGTAGTTATATTCTTGTATAAAGGGGGCAGTATTATAGTAGTTATAGTCTTGTACATAGTGGGCATACAAAATCCTATACTTACACAGTATATAGGGGGCAGTATTATAGTAGTTATATTCTTGTATAAAGGGAGCAGTATTATAGTAGTTATATTCTTGTATATAGGGGCAGTATTATAGTAGTTATATTCTTGTATATAGGAGCAGTATTATAGTAGTTATATTCTTGTATATAGGGGGCAGTATTATAGTAGTTATATTCTTGTATATAGGGGCAGTATTATAGTAGTTATATTCTTGTATATAAGGAGCAGTATTATAGTAGTTATATTCTTGTATATAGGAGGCAGTATTATAGTAGTTATATTCTTGTATATAGGGGGCAGTATTATAGTAGTTATATTCTTGTATATAGGGGGCAGTATTATAGTAGTTATGTTCTTGTATATAGGGAGCAGTATTATAGTAGTTATATTCTTGTATATAGGGGCAGTATTATAGTAGTTATATTCTTGTATATAGTGAGCAGTATTATAGCAGTTATATTCTTGTATACAGGGGCAGTATTATAGTAGTTATATGCTTGTATATAGGGGGCAGTATTATAGTAGTTATATTCTTGTATATAGGAGCAGTATTATAGTAGTTATATTCTTGTATATAGGGGGCAGTATTATAGTAGTTATATTCTTGTATATAGGGGCAGTATTATAGTAGTTATATTCTTGTATATAAGGAGCAGTATTATAGTAGTTATATTCTTGTATATAGGGGGCAGTATTATAGTAGTTATATTCTTGTATATAGGGGGCAGTATTATAGTAGTTATATTCTTGTATATAGGGGGCAGTATTATAGTAGTTATATTCTTGTATATAGGGGGCAGTATTATAGTAGTTATATTCTTGTATATAGGGGCAGTATTATAGTAGTTATATTCTTGTATATAGGGGCAGTATTATAGTAGTTATATTCTTGTATATAGGTGCAGTATTATAGTAGTTATATTCTTGTATATAGGGGCAGTATTATAGTAGTTATATTCTTGTATATAGGGGGCAGTATTATAGTAGTTATATTCATGTATATAGGAGCAGTATTATAGTAGTTATATTCTTGTATATAGGGGCAGTATTATAGTAGTTATATTCCTGTATATAGGGGCAGTATTATAGTAGTTATATTCTTGTATATAGGGGCAGTATTATAGTAGTTATATTCTTGTACACAGAGGGCAGTATTATAGTAGTTATATTCTTGTATATAGGGGGCAGTATTATAGTAGTTATATTCTTGTATATAGGGGGCAGTATTATAGTAGTTATATTCTTGTATATAGGGGCAGTATTATAGTAGTTATAGTCTTGTATATAGGGGCAGTATTATAGTAGTTATATTCTTGTATATAGTGGCAGTATTATAGTAGCTATATTCTTGTATATAGGGGCAGTATTATAGTAGTTATATTCTTGTATATAGTGGCAGTATTATAGTAGTTATATTCTTGTATATAGGAGGCAGTATTATAGTAGTTATATTCTTGTATATAGGGGGCAGTATTATAGTAGTTATATTCTTGTATATAGGGGCAGTATTATAGTAGTTATATTCTTGTATATTGGGGCAGTATTATAGTAGTTATATTCTTGTATATAGGGGGCAGTATTATAGTAGTTATATTCTTGTATATAGGGGCAGTATTATAGTAGTTATATTCTTGTATATAGGGGCAGTATTATAGTAGTTATATTCTTGAATATAGGGGGCAGTATTATAGTAGTTATATTCTTGTATATAGTGGCAGTATTATAGTAGTTATATTCTTGTATATAGGGGCAGTATTATAGTAGTTATATTCTTGTATATAGGGGCAGTATTATAGTAGTTATATTCTTGTATATAGTGGCAGTATTATAGTAGTTATATTCTTGTATATAGGGGGCAGTATTATAGTAGTTATATTCTTGTATATAGGAGCAGTATTATAGTAGTTATATTCTTGTATATAGGGAACAGTATTATAGTAGTTATATTCTTGTATATAGGGGGCAGTATTATAGTAGTTATATTCTTGTATATAGGGGCAGTATTATAGTAGTTATATTCTTGTATATAGGGGGCAGTAATATAGTAGTTATATTCTTCTATATAGGGGGCAGTATTATAGTAGTTATATTCTTGTATAACGGGGGCGGTATTATAGTAGTTAAATTCTTGTATATGGGGGCAGTATTATAGTAGTTATATTCTTGTATATAGAGGGCAGTATTATAGTAGTTATATTCTTGTATATAGGAGCAGTATTATAGTAGTTATATTCTTGTATAAAGGGGGCAGTATTATAGTAGTTATAGTCTTGTACATAGTGGGCATACAAAATCCTATACTTACTCAGAATTCAGTTGTTTTTTTTCGTCCATGCCAGCTCCTGGGATGACGTTTTATCCCATATGACTGCTGCAGCCAATCACAGGCTGCAGCGGTCACATGGGATGAAACGCCATCCCAGGAGGCTGGCCTGCAGGACGGCAGAAAGACACGACGCTATGCCTACGTAAGTATGAATTATTATTCTTTTAGGTACAGTTTTCCGCAGCGAACATTCTGTCCAAAAATCTGCACCACAATTTTGTGTTGTGCTACGGCTGGAATTCCCTGCGGGGCCCAGGGCGGATTTGCTGTGTGCTTTTACGTAGCATATTGCCTGTGTGAACATACCCTCATAGTAAATACATTCGTGTCAAAAGAGGGCAGTATTATAATAGTTAGTTCTCATTGTGTGTCAGACCAATAGTTAATTGAGTTGAATGTGGCTCTGTCACTAGTTTAGTATTGCCCTATCTCCCAGCTAATCTGATAGACGCTGCCACACTGATAATACTAGTGAAAATTGTGTCCCAAAAATTTTATTATTTTAAAAGTTATGAGCTTATTTCTAAATATCTAAATGAGGCTACACTAGACAAGAGCTCCTCCCAGCCTCTGACACTGTCCAATCAGCATGAAGCTGCTTCACACAGTGTGAGAGACTGAGGCTGGAAGAAAGGGGGATCACTTCAAGTAGCCACATCTCCGGTTGTGGACCACCTAGAACAGCGGTTATGGTGGCATATGAAAGAGGAGATTCCAGTCTTTCATATGACACCAGGATCACACTAGCTGTGAAATAATCAGAGATATCACCAGTTGAATAGATAGTTGGGAATAGAAGCTGTATACTTACTATGTGATCACGCTGTGTTGCTGGGCAGGGAAGAGGAGAACTGTATGAAGTTGATTGGACAGCGTCCAATTACACCGCCCAGAGTAAAAAGAAAGAGTCACTTCCAATTTGGCTATTAGAGCCAAATTATTATACTTTTTTAAAAAGGCTTTCATCATCCAGATCATACGTGAAACGCCAGTGACAATTCTGCGTAACATGTTCCAGATGAGGACACATGACCTTGTATGTAAATGTTTTATACTGCGATCAAAGCCGGGAATGTGGGCTGATTATTTGCTTTCAGAACAAGGCTGACGGTATTTCTCACACAGCGCAGTTTGTGAACTGTTCGCGTGCTGCTGTAGTGAAAGTGAATCGTGAGTGGACAAATGGCACCATTGGGAATTACCGACGTGGAAACTGCGGAGCACCACACGCCATTGGTGTGAGAGATGAACGTCGGCTACGAAAGTGGGCGAGGGCCGAACATGTGTAGCGTGTTGCTACAGTGGAGCAGTTTAACGTGAAAATCAACCGGGGGCTACCGGACGTGTGTCTAAAACAACAGTTCAGCGAACCTACTGAGTATGGGGCTCCGGAGCAGACGGATGGTCACTGCTCCTATGTAACAAAGGTGCATAGGAAAAAAAGGCTTCAATTTGCCCTGAAGTATCGGAATTGGACCACCGATGATTGGCACAGGTTGTCTTCTCCGATGAGTCCCGTTTTCTGTCAAGCGAGAAACATCAGAGTACAGACACCCGGCAACAATTGCTGGAAGAACACGAGCCGGTGGCAGCAGTGTTATGGTCTGGGGTATTTTTTCATGGCGTTCTCTGGGCCACTCATCCATGTGGAGGGCACTATGAACCGATTTGGGCAGGAATCAATGGTTGCAGATCACGTCCCCCCCTACATGCTGATTGTCTTCCCTGGGACAGATGGCATTTTCCAGCAAGACAATGCGACACGTCACACGGCTAGAAATATCCGACAGTGGTTGGAAGAGCCCGACCAAGACTTCCAAGTACTTCCCTGGCCCGATAATTCACCAGACTGGAACCCAATTGAGCATCTGTGGGACCTCGATCATCTTGTTTGCTCTATGGATCCTCCCCCATGCACCTTCCAGCAAATGTGGGATGTTCTGCAGTTAGCGAGGCGCCAGATACCGGAGACCCCCGACCAGCACCTTATTGATCACTCCCCGTCCGTCTACTGCTGTCCGTGCTGCACACGGCGGTTACTCTGGATATTAGCTGGTGGTCATAATAACGTGACTCGACTGTGTATATGTAGACATATGTAGAAAATGGACCATGTTGTAAAAATGCTCCTAAGTAGAGTTCCCCTTTAAGTGACAACTTATGAGACTGCAGCTGTATGGATGGACTACACGTAAAGTCTTCAATGCCTGATTATCTGCAAAGTTCCAACTTCTTCAGTTTTCTAAGTTTGCCCTCACCCGTCTTCACGTCTCATGAGAGCTGGCAGAAATTTCATCTGTTTCTTGTAATCTTTTTTTATTTTTACTTTTTCATTCTCTAAAGACTGGTTGTGATCTTTAAAGTAATCTGCAATTTCAAAAGGTACTTCAAATATATTAGTGTGTTTTCTCATGTGTCTCATCTATCATCTCATCCATCATTTTTTTGTATCCAGTAAAAAAAAAAAAAAATACAATTCAAAAAGGCTAGTTATAAAAATACTGTCAGGAAGATACAAAGTCCCCTGTGCCCCCCTCCCGTCTCCCTCACTATGCCGCAGCTTTAAGAAAAATAAAATTAAATGGATTTTGATTTTCAGTTACAAATGTGCTGCTTAGTATTATCCACCCCCCCCCCCCCCCCCCACGGATCTCAAGATTAGCGGTACCCACGGAGAACTGGCAACGCATGTGTAATCAATCTCTATTAAAGTCAACAGGAGCTTTAAGGGAACGCTCTGGGCAAAACGATTGCACTGTGTTATGCCCAGTGCAGGGCGTGGCTGGAGGTGCTGACCCAGGCATGTTTTTGGTGTTTTTAGAATCCCTGTGTCATGCTCCGCCCCCTCAGGCCCCGCACTGGGCATTACACAGTGTATCACCAATCAGACGCTTATCTAAATGTCCAAACTTTCAATTATCCGGAAGAGAGCCAACACGTGCGGCACACATAGCGCACCATCACAATTTTTTTTAACAATAAGCCACACCTCTAACCCCGACCAATCTGTCCATACACACCCAGTTCACTTTGTGCCCCCACACATTATCATGCCCCCCATACACAGTATCATACCCCTATAGTACCCCAACACACAATATCATGCCCCCATATGGACACACACAATATCATGCCCCTGTAGTGCCCCCACATAGTATGAACCCACCATTGTGCCCCTGCACAGTACAATGCCCCAATAGTGCCCTCTCACACAGTATAATGCTCCAATAGTGCCCCCACAAAGTATGAATCCCCATTGTGTCCCTGCACAAAATATAATGCCCCAGTAGTGCCCCTTCACACAGTATAATGCTCCCATAGTGCCCCACACATTATAATGCCTTTATAGTGCCCCCCACAGTATAATGCCCCCATAGTACCCCCACACAAAGTATAATGCTCCCATAGTGCCTCCCCACAAAGTATAACGACCCCATAACGCCTACATACAGAGCATTATGCTCCTAAGTTCCCACCACACAGTATAATGCCCTCATAGTGCCTCCCAACACAGTATAATGACCCCATAGTGCCCCCTCCACAGTATAATGACCAAATAGTGCATCAACACACACCATAATTCCCCCATAGTGCCTCCCCACACAGTATAATTCCCCCATAGTGCCTCCTAAAAATAATAAAACTAATTCTCACCAAGCCCCTTTCCCACAATGAATGGAGGAGATTCTTCTGCAGGTCTACTCCGATCTGTGCTGTGCGTGGCTCGGTGCAGGCAGGCGTGATGACGTCACTGCATCGCACCTTCTGTACCAAGCTGCTCACTGTCAAGCTGACGGCTCCCTGCTCCACTATTTTATTCAACTTTATTTGTATCCTGGAATCTACAACTGTTCCAATGGAGCTGGGACGGATGGAAAGTGGAAAGGCATGCTTATTGCTTCTCCTGTTAATATCAGAACAATCCCTTTTTAGATTAAAGGTGTTGTCTAGAATTAGAAAAACAGTGCCGCACATGTCAACAGGTTGTGTGTGGCATTGCAGCTTACTCTCATTCCCTTCAATGGAGCCGAGCTGCAATACCGGACGTAACAAATGAAACAAAAGAGAAAAAAAAAAACACCTTCCAGGACACGTGGATGTAGATGACTGTTTTTTATTTAAAAAAAGCACAAGTCTCAAAAAACACAACGCGTTTCGCTGAATTTTTGGCCATAAATGTTTTCCTCTGTTCTTTTTTTTTTTTTATTGATTTCTAGTCGTAATGCCCCTTTTAGCTCCTCGTGAACTAAATGTTCTTCTATAGAAATCAGTATGTCCCTCGTCAATGCGCTCCGTCACGTACTCTTCTAAACAGCGACTGAGATAAGTGACTGCCAGAAGCGGCGACGATTTGATACTTGTCATGGAGAGAAAGAAAAAAGTAGAACGTCTTGAATGTAAAGTAGTTTGTATTCTGAGAAATCTGCAGTCAGCATTCATCATTACCAGGGTCCCTGCGACACGAGGAGCCGATCGCCGCAATCTTTGTCTTGTAGAGTACACACGACTCAAGGTCACAGCTGAAGCCTACGCTTCTAAATGACTGGATTCCGGACACTTTTATACAAAAAAAAAACGGGAAAAACGCGGTAATTGACTTGTCGCTACAAACCGAGTGTTTCCATTCTACTTCTCTAATTTATCTGAGAGTCTTGAAATACCGTAGGCAGTGCAGAAGATCAAAGGTAATCAGTGGAAGAAAATTGCCTTTGAGAAAGGACATATTGTATTTACTTAAAGGGACACTCCATTAAAATTATTCCATTGTAATCATTCCCTAGGGACTCCTTCGGACACTCAATAAATCAATTCTGGGAGCACTGTTACTACCCAAATAAGCTTGGACGGCTGACAGGCATCAGGCGCTGGCGACACTGCTCGGTCTCCATAGAGAAAGACCAATGTGACTCTATACAGAGAAGCAGGTTTGGATTGGCCCACCAGAGCAGCAATGGATCCTCCGATGGGCCGAGGTGGGCAAAGAGGTTACTGAGACGTACCTGGCCTTGTTGACCACAGCAACCAATAACAGTGCAGCTTTCATTCAGAACGGTAAGCGGAGCTCTGGTTGCTATGGGCAACAAAGCCAGTTTTGATAAATAAGGCCCATTGTTCCTTTTAATGGGAAAAATAATATCCATCCTTTTGTTCAGGGGAGGGGAACCATTTTTCTGCCAAAGGCCATTTGGATATTTAGAACATCATTCACGGGCCATACGAAATGATCAACTCAAAAATTAGCCTGGTATATTTGGTCAAACATTTAATTACCCCCCCCCCCCTAATGTGATGACTGGAACGGCTTCTCTTTGGCGAGGCGTGTCCGAGTAGGGCGCGGCTCGCTGAAAATTAATTTAGGACAGGTCTTAACTCTACGTGAGGCCTCAGCTAAATTTTAGGAGCAGGAGGAGGGCGGACAGAGCCAAGTAGTGAATGACGCAGCGACGGTCTGAGTGAGGTCGGTGCGTGCCGGTCAGGGAGTGGACCAGTCCAGTCACCTGACCGAAGTCACTCAGACCGCCACCATACTTGGCTTCGTCCACCCTCTTCCTGCTCCTACAGGAGAGTGAGGAGGGCGGACGGAGCTAAGTAGTGAATGACGCAGCCGCGGTCTGAGTGAGGTCGTTGCGTGCCGTGCTGGGAGTGGACCAGTCCAATCACCTGACCTAAGTCATCTGACCAAACGTCACTGATGTAAGGTCAGGTGACTGGACTGGTCCACTCCTACGTGGCTCCATCCACCCTCCAAAATGTGAGTGAGGAGGGCATACATAGCGAAGTAGTGAATGACGCGGCGGCGGTCTGTGTGAGGTCTGGTCAGACAAAATGATTTTGCGGGCCTTATACCTCCCACGGACCAGATGGTTCCCACCCCTGCTTTAGTTGATGCTCAAGTAATATAGTTAGGCTGCTGTGTACATTACTACGGTTCAGTTTAATGGTGGGGGGGGGGCCATAACAGACTTTGCTACGAGATCCGATCAATGCTAGTAATGACCTTGCTGGCTAGTACTCATAAGGGCAACATGGCTGACATCGGTGGGTACTGAAGGGTATTTAAAAACATTTGTAGCGGCTAGGGGTTTTTTGTAGCCTTGATTTAAAAAAATCTCCAGCCTATGTGTCTCCATGGTTACAGACTACAAACAAACCCTGTGTAGTCAGATCCTGCAGTCATGTGTCGCCCTCTTCCATCTGCCTCCTCTTCTACTGTGGGTAGGTTATCAAGAGGGAGTAGAGTAAAACATGACTGCAGGATCAGACTACACAGGGTTTATTTGTAGTCTGTAACTATGGAGACACATAGGACTGCATTGAAGCTGTATACACAAAACGGTTGGACATTTTTAATTAAAACTATGTAAAAGGTTGCTTTATTTTTATTTTAGATGACTTTGAGCAATAAAATAATTGGATGCAAAAGTATACATACCCTCGTAGAACCCCTTCATTGTTCATTTCAGACTTTGAAATATTTTACGATGTGCTGTTCCCATGTCTCAAATTCAAGATACAATATCTTCGAGATCCAGATTTGCGCTGACTAGTATTCTAAGATCTCCAATGATAATGGAATTCCCCTTTAAATTTGTATTATGGATGAGGAAGCTCGAGATCTGACAAATCAAACCGTCCTATTCATGGTGAAACGTGCTCGCTTGTATTTTACCTGCTTTATATTCACACAAATTTTTTTTCAAGCGCATAAAAGTCAGTTTAGCAATGAAGCGTAACCCAATCTCCCGGTGTATCAGACCCCACTGAGCTGTTCTTTTATGGAGTGTGACTGCGCGGAAAGTTCTTACACAAATTGACCGATTTTCTCAATACCTTACAGTTTACCCTAAGTAATAATCGGATAAAGTGGATTTAGCAGAGACTGTTATCCTAACTATAGGGATTGTGATGACCGGGACCGCCGTGTTCTGCCTGCTCAGCGCCGTGGCCTGATGTCTGCGAGACACAATACAATCATTTTAATAAGGAAAAAACTAATAGCGGTGATTTTGGACCTCATTCGGTGGAGGGGTGTATAAAAAGGGACCGCAGCCATACACAGGGGCGTAGCTGAAGAATTCAGCTTGGGCCCCCTACCCCTCCCCAACACCACCAGACCCCTGCGCACACATCCCAGCTACCTTGCCCGACAGACCTCATGAATGCCGCCACAGTATAACGCCCACCATAGCTGCCCCCACAGTATCATACCACCACACAATATAATGCCCCCCAAAGCTGCCCCCATAGCAGCCCTCACAGTATAATGCCCCTATAGCTGCGCCCCAGTCTAATGCCCTCCATAGCTGCTACACAGTATAATGCCTCCATAGCTGCCCCCACAGTATCATACCACCACACAATATAATGCCCCCCAAAGCTGCCCCCACAGTATAATGCCCCCATAGCAGCCCTCACAGTATAATGCCCCTATAGCTGCGCCCCAGTCTAATGCCCTCCATAGCTGCTACACAGTATATTGCCACCCATAGATGCCACATACAGTATAATGCCTCCATAGCTGCCTCTACACAGTATAATGCCTCCATAGCTGCCCCCACAGTATCATACCACCACACAATATAATGCCCCCCAAAGCTGCCCCCACAGTATAATGCCCCCATAGCAGCCCTCACAGTATAATGCCCCTATAGCTGCCCCACAGTATAATTCCTCCATAGCTGCCACATACAGTATAATGCCCCTATAGCTGCCCCACAGTATAATGCCTTCATAGCTGCCACATACAGTATAATGCCTCCATAGCTGCCAAATACAGTATAATGCCTCCATAGCTGCCACATACAGTATAATGCCCCTATAGCTGCCCCACAGTATAATGCCTCCATAGCTGCCACATACAGTATAATGCCTCCATAGCTGCCACATACAGTATAATGCCTCCATAGCTGCCACATACAGTATAATGCCTCCATAGCTGCCCTACAGTATAATGCCTCCATAGTGGCCAAATACAGTATAATGCCTCCATAGCTGCCACATACAGTATAATGCCTCCATAGCTGCCCTACAGTATAATGCCTCCATAGCTGCCCTACTGTATAATGCCTCCATAGCTGCCCTACAGTATAATGCCTCTATAGCTGCCCCACAGTATCATACCACCACACAATATAATGTCCCCCAAAGCTGCCCCCACAGTATAATGCCCCCATAGCAGCCCTCACAGTATAATGCCTCCATAGCTGCCACATACAGTATAATGCCTCCATAGCTACCACATACAGTGTAATGTCCTCCATAGCTGCCACATACAGTATAATGCCGCCATAGCTGCCACATACAGTATAATGCCTCCATAGCTGCCACATACAGTATAATGCCTCCATAGCTGCCACATACAGTATAATGCCTCCATAGCTGCCACATACAGTATAATGCCTCCATAGCTGCCCTACAGTATAATGCCTCCATAGCTGCCCTACTGTATAATGCCTCCATAGCTGCCCTACAGTATAATGCCTCCATAGCTGCCACATACAGTATAATGCCTCCATAGCTGCCCCACATACAGTGTAATGTCCTCCATAGCTGCCACATACAGTATAATGCCTCCATAGCTGCCACATACAGTATAATGCCTCCATAGCTGCCCCACATACAGTGTAATGTCCTCCATAGCTGCCACATACAGTATAATGCCTCCATAGCTGCCACATACAGTATAATGCCTCCATAGCTGCCCCACAGTATAATGCCTCCATAGCTGCCACATACAGTATAATGCCTCCATAGCTGCCACATACAGTATAATGCCTCCATAGCTGCCCCACAGTATAATGCCTCCATAGCTGCCACATACAGTATAATGCCTCCATAGATGCCACATACACTATAATGCCTCCATAGATGCCACATACAGTATAATGCCTCCATAGATGCCCCACAGTATATTGCCACCCATAGATGCCACATACAGTATAATGCCTCCATAGCTGCCACATACAGTATAATACCTCCATAGCTGCCACATACAGTATAATGCCTCCATAGCTGCCACATACAGTATAATGCCTCCATAGCTGCCACATACAGTATAATGCCTCCATAGCTGCCACATACAGTATAATGCCTCCATAGCTGCCACATACAGTATAATGCCTCCATAGCTGCCCTACAGTATAATGCCTCCATAGCTGCCCCCACAGTATCATACCACCACACAATATAATGCCCCCCAAAGCTGCCCCCACAGTATAATGCCCCCATAGCAGCCCTCACAGTATAATGCCCCTATAGCTGCGCCCCAGTCTAATGCCCTCCATAGCTGCTACACAGTATATTGCCACCCATAGATGCCACATACAGTATAATGCCTCCATAGCTGCCTCTACACAGTATAATGCCTCCATAGCTGCCCCCACAGTATCATACCACCACACAATATAATGCCCCCCAAAGCTGCCCCCACAGTATAATGCCCCCATAGCAGCCCTCACAGTATAATGCCCCTATAGCTGCCCCACAGTATAATGCCTCCATAGCTGCCACATACAGTATAATGCCCCTATAGCTGCCCCACAGTATAATGCCTCCATAGCTGCCACATACAGTATAATGCCTTCATAGCTGCCACATACAGTATAATGCCTCCATAGCTGCCAAATACAGTATAATGCCTCCATAGCTGCCACATACAGTATAATGCCCCTATAGCTGCCCCACAGTATAATGCCTCCATAGCTGCCACATACAGTATAATGCCTCCATAGCTGCCACATACAGTATAATGCCTCCATAGCTGCCACATACAGTATAATGCCTCCATAGCTGCCCTACAGTATAATGCCTCCATAGCTGCCAAATACAGTATAATGCCTCCATAGCTGCCACATACAGTATAATGCCTCCATAGCTGCCCTACAGTATAATGCCTCCATAGCTGCCCTACTGTATAATGCCTCCATAGCTGCCCTACAGTATAATGCCTCTATAGCTGCCCCACAGTATCATACCACCACACAATATAATGTCCCCCAAAGCTGCCCCCACAGTATAATGCCCCCATAGCAGCCCTCACAGTATAATGCCTCCATAGCTGCCACATACAGTATAATGCCGCCATAGCTGCCACATACAGTATAATGCCTCCATAGCTGCCACATACAGTATAATGCCTCCATAGCTGCCACATACAGTATAATGCCTCCATAGCTGCCACATACAGTATAATGCCTCCATAGCTGCCCTACAGTATAATGCCTCCATAGCTGCCCTACTGTATAATGCCTCCATAGCTGCCCTACAGTATAATGCCTCCATAGCTGCCCCACATACAGTGTAATGTCCTCCATAGCTGCCACATACAGTATAATGCCTCCATAGCTGCCACATACAGTATAATGCCTCCATAGCTGCCCCACATACAGTGTAATGTCCTCCATAGCTGCCACATACAGTATAATGCCTCCATAGCTGCCACATACAGTATAATGCCTCCATAGCTGCCCCACAGTATAATGCCTCCATAGCTGCCACATACAGTATAATGCCTCCATAGCTGCCACATACAGTATAATGCCTCCATAGCTGCCCCACAGTATAATGCCTCCATAGCTGCCACATACAGTATAATGCCTCCATAGCTGCCACATACAGTATAATGCCTCCATAGCTGCCCCACAGTATAATGCCTCCATAGATGCCACATACAGTATAATGCCTCCATAGATGCCACATACAGTATAATGCCTCCATAGCTGCCCTACTGTATAATGCCTCCATAGCTGCCCTACAGTATAATGCCTCTATAGCTGCCCCACAGTATCATACCACCACACAATATAATGTCCCCCAAAGCTGCCCCCACAGTATAATGCCCCCATAGCAGCCCTCACAGTATAATGCCTCCATAGCTGCCACATACAGTATAATGCCGCCATAGCTGCCACATACAGTATAATGCCTCCATAGCTGCCACATACAGTATAATGCCTCCATAGCTGCCACATACAGTATAATGCCTCCATAGCTGCCACATACAGTATAATGCCTCCATAGCTGCCCTACAGTATAATGCCTCCATAGCTGCCCTACTGTATAATGCCTCCATAGCTGCCCTACAGTATAATGCCTCCATAGCTGCCACATACAGTATAATGCCTCCATAGCTGCCCCACATACAGTGTAATGTCCTCCATAGCTGCCACATACAGTATAATGCCTCCATAGCTGCCACATACAGTATAATGCCTCCATAGCTGCCCCACATACAGTGTAATGTCCTCCATAGCTGCCACATACAGTATAATGCCTCCATAGCTGCCACATACAGTATAATGCCTCCATAGCTGCCCCACAGTATAATGCCTCCATAGCTGCCACATACAGTATAATGCCTCCATAGCTGCCACATACAGTATAATGCCTCCATAGCTGCCCCACAGTATAATGCCTCCATAGCTGCCACATACAGTATAATGCCTCCATAGATGCCACATACAGTATAATGCCTCCATAGATGCCACATACAGTATAATGCCTCCATAGATGCCCCACAGTATATTGCCACCCATAGATGCCACATACAGTATAATGCCTCCATAGCTGCCACATACAGTATAATGCCTCCATAGCTGCCACATACAGTATAATGCCTCCATAGCTGCCACATACAGTATAATGCCTCCATAGCTGCCACATACAGTATAATGCCTCCATAGCTGCCACATACAGTATAATGCCTCCATAGCTGCCACATACAGTATAATGCCTCCATAGCTGCCACATACAGTATAATGCCTCCATAGCTGCCCTACAGTATAATGCCTCCATAGCTGCCCCCACAGTATCATACCACCACACAATATAATGCCCCCCAAAGCTGCCCCCACAGTATAATGCCCCCATAGCAGCCCTCACAGTATAATGCCCCTATAGCTGCGCCCCAGTCTAATGCCCTCCATAGCTGCTACACAGTATATTGCCACCCATAGATGCCACATACAGTATAATGCCTCCATAGCTGCCTCTACACAGTATAATGCCTCCATAGCTGCCCCCACAGTATCATACCACCACACAATATAATGCCCCCCAAAGCTGCCCCCACAGTATAATGCCCCCATAGCAGCCCTCACAGTATAATGCCCCTATAGCTGCCCCACAGTATAATGCCTCCATAGCTGCCACATATAGTATAATGCCCCTATAGCTGCCCCACAGTATAATGCCTCCATAGCTGCCACATACAGTATAATGCCTTCATAGCTGCCACATACAGTATAATGCCTCCATAGCTGCCAAATACAGTATAATGCCTCCATAGCTGCCACATACAGTATAATGCCCCTATAGCTGCCCCACAGTATAATGCCTCCATAGCTGCCACATACAGTATAATGCCTCCATAGCTGCCACATACAGTATAATGCCTCCATAGCTGCCACATACAGTATAATGCCTCCATAGCTGCCCTACAGTATAATGCCTCCATAGCTGCCAAATACAGTATAATGCCTCCATAGCTGCCACATACAGTATAATGCCTCCATAGCTGCCCTACAGTATAATGCCTCCATAGCTGCCCTACTGTATAATGCCTCCATAGCTGCCCTACAGTATAATGCCTCTATAGCTGCCCCACAGTATCATACCACCACACAATATAATGTCCCCCAAAGCTGCCCCCACAGTATAATGCCCCCATAGCAGCCCTCACAGTATAATGCCTCCATAGCTGCCACATACAGTATAATGCCTCCATAGCTGCCACATACAGTATAATGCCTCCATAGCTGCCACATACAGTATAATGCCTCCATAGCTGCCACATACAGTATAATGCCTCCATAGCTGCCCTACAGTATAATGCCTCCATAGCTGCCCTACTGTATAATGCCTCCATAGCTGCCCTACAGTATAATGCCTCCATAGCTGCCCCACATTCAGTGTAATGTCCTCCATAGCTGCCACATACAGTATAATGCCTCCATAGCTGCCACATACAGTATAATGCCTCCATAGCTGCCCCACATACAGTGTAATGTCCTCCATAGCTGCCACATACAGTATAATGCCTCCATAGCTGCCACATACAGTATAATGCCTCCATAGCTGCCCCACAGTATAATGCCTCCATAGCTGCCACATACAGTATAATGCCTCCATAGCTGCCACATACAGTATAATGCCTCCATAGCTGCCCCACAGTATAATGCCTCCATAGCTGCCACATACAGTATAATGCCTCCATAGCCGCCACATACAGTATAATGCCTCCATAGCTGCCCCACAGTATAATGCCTCCATAGCTGCCACATACAGCATAATACCTCCATAGCTGCCACATACAGTATAATGCCTCCATAGATGCCACATACAGTATAATGCCTCCATAGATGCCACATACAGTATAATGCCTCCATAGCTGCCACATACAGTATAATACCTCCATAGCTGTCCCATACAGTATAATGCCTCCATAGATGCCACATACAGTATAATGCCTCCATAGATGCCCCACAGTATATTGCCACCCATAGATGCCACATACAGTATAATGCCTCCATAGCTGCCACATACAGTATAATGCCTCCATAGCTGCCACATACAGTATAATGCCTCCATAGCTGCCACATACAGTATAATGCCTCCATAGCTGCCACATACAGTATAATGCCTCCATAGCTGCCACATACAGTATAATGCCTCCATAGCTGCCACATACAGTATAATGCCTCCATAGCTGCCTCTACACAGTATAATGCCTCCATAGCTGCCACATACAGTATAATGCCTCCATAGCTGCCCCACAGTATAATGCCTCCATAGATGCCACATACAGTATAATGCCTCCATAGCTGCCACATACAGTATAATGCCTCCATAGCTGCCACATACAGTGTAATGTCCTCCATAGCTGCCTCTACACAGTATAATGCCTCCATAGCTGCCACATACAGTATAATGCCTCCATAGCTGCCCCACAGTATAATGCCTCCATAGATACCACATACAGTATAATGCCTCCATAGCTGCCACATACAGTATGCCTCCATAGCTGCCCCACAGTATAATGCCTCCATAGATGCCACATACAGTATAATGCCTCCATAGCTGCCACATACAGTATAATGCCTTCATAGCTGCCCCACAGTATAATGCCTCCATAGCTGCCCTACTGTATAATGCCTCCATAGCTGCCACATACAGTATAATGCCTCCATAGCTGCCACATACAGTATAATGCCTCCATAGCTGCCACATACAGTATAATGCCTCCATAGCTGCCCCACATACAGTGTAATGTCCTCCATAGCTGCCACATACAGTATAATGCCCCCATAGCTGCCCCATACAGTATAATGCCTCCATAGCTGCCACATACAGTATAATGCCTCCATAGCTGCCCCATACAGTATAATGCCTCCATAGCTGCCACATACAGTATAATGCCTCCATAGCTGCCACATACAGTATAATGCCTCCATAGCTGCCACATACAGTATAATGCCTCCATAGCTGCCACATACAGTATAATGCCTCCATAGCTGCCACATACAGTATAATGCCTCCATAGCTGCCACATACAGTATAATGCCTCCATAGCTGCCACATACAGTATAATGCCTCCATAGCTGCCACATACAGTATAATGCCTCCATAGCTGCCCCACAGTATAATGCCTCCATAGATGCCACATACAGTATAATGCCTCCATAGCTGCCACATACAGTATAATGCCTCCATAGCTGCCACATACAGTATAATGCCTCCATAGCTGCCACATACAGTATAATGCCTCCATAGCTGCCACATACAGTATAATGCCTCCATAGCTGCCACATACAGTATAATGCCTCCATAGCTGCCACATACAGTATAATGCCTCCATAGCTGCCACATACAGTATAATGCCTCCATAGCTGCCACATACAGTATAATGCCTCCATAGCTGCCACATACAGTATAATGCCTCCATAGCTGCCCCACAGTATAATGCCTCCATAGCTGCCACATACAGTATAATGCCTTCATAGCTGCCCCACAGTATAATGCCTCCATAGCTGCCCTACTGTATAATGCCTCCATAGCTGCCACATACAGTATAATGCCTCCATAGCTGCCACATACAGTATAATGCCTCCATAGCTGCCACATACAGTATAATGCCTCCATAGCTGCCCCACATACAGTGTAATGTCCTCCATAGCTGCCACATACAGTATAATGCCCCCATAGCTGCCCCATACAGTATAATGCCTCCATAGCTGCCACATACAGTATAATGCCTCCATAGCTGCCCCATACAGTATAATGCCTCCATAGCTGCCACATACAGTATAATGCCTCCATAGCTGCCACATACAGTATAATGCCTCCATAGCTGCCACATACAGTATAATGCCTCCATAGCTGCCACATACAGTATAATGCCTCCATAGCTGCCACATACAGTATAATGCCTCCATAGCTGCCACATACAGTATAATGCCTCCATAGCTGCCACATACAGTATAATGCCTCCATAGCTGCCCCACAGTATAATGCCTCCATAGATGCCACATACAGTATAATGCCTCCATAGCTGCCACATACAGTATAATGCCTCCATAGCTGCCACATACAGTATAATGCCTCCATAGCTGCCACATACAGTGTAATGTCCTCCATAGCTGCCACATACAGTATAATGCCTCCATAGCTGCCCCACAGTATATTGCCACCCATAGATGCCACATACAGTATAATGCCCCCATAGCTGTCCTACAGTATAATGCCCCCATAGCTGCCCCACAGTATAATGCCTCCATAGCTGCCCTACAGTATAATGCCCCCATAGCTGTCCCATACAGTATAATGCCCCCATAGCTGCCACACAGTATAATGCCTCCATAGCTGCCACATACAGTATAATGCCTCCATAGCTGCCACATACAGTATAATGCCTCCATAGCTGTCCCATACAGTATAATGCCCCCATAGCTGTCCCATACAGTATAATGCCCCCATAGCTGTCCCATACAGTATAATGCCCCCATAGCTGCCCCCACACAGTATAATGCCTCCATAGCTGCCACATACAGTATAATGCCCCCATAGCTGCCCCACATACAGTGTAATGTCCTCCATAGCTGTCCCATACGGTATAATGCCCCCATATGTATGTACCTAATAGAAAAATAACATAATTACTTACCTATCCCCGTTCCCACGACAGGTGGAGGATCCTTCTCCTCCTCTGCACTGTGCTGTGCTGTGGGTGACTCAGACAGGCGCGATGACGGACCCCCCACCAATCAAAACTTCTGACATGTCACTATGACATGTCAAAAGTTTTTTGAAAGTTTATTTGCCCTTTAATGGTCGCCATGTAATACTACAAATGGTCTCATCACAGACATTGCTGGCATGTCATTAGGCTATCGCTGTGACGCTCGGTGATCTCTAGACCAAAGTGACAGCGGCACCAGGAAAGCCCCCGGCAACTTCCACTCTTGTTGGCTCCGGGCAGACGCATGGTCGGCCCTTCTGTAAAAAGGTCGACTATGCAGACGCCCAAAAAAAGCTGAGCAGAGCCGATAGGAAACTACATGGCAAAGCACCTTCCTAGTACGGCTGCTACTAAGTTCTAGCAATCTGTGGGGGTCACAGTGGCGGTAATCCCCCCGCAGGACCTGACGATCAGTACCGCTGGTGATGCCCTGGCAGCTGGTGATGCCTATAGTTTAAAATCAATGGAGTGGAAGACTTGTGCAAAGGTTCAGCGCCCGATACATCACTGCGGCCCATTCTGTTTCGGAGGTCAGATGCACGGTCTAGAGGGTGGAATTCCCCTTTAAACACTGACTATGTTCTTAAAGGGCACCTGTCATTTTCCGTTTACATTTTTCACATTTTGGGAACCTCTACATTTTAAAGGGTAATTCCCACCTTTGGCATTACCATCTCAACTAACGGACGGGGCGAGTGACCATCTCAACCAACCGGGACGGGGCGAGTGACCATCTCAACTAACAGGGACGGGGCGAGTGACCATCTCAACCAACCGGGACGGGGTGAGTGACCATCTCAACCAACCGGGACGGGGCGAGTGACCATCTCAGCCAACCGGGACAGGGCGAGTGACCATCTCAGCCAACCGGGACGGGGCGAGTGACCATCTCAACCAACCGGGACGGGGCGAGTGACCATCTCAGCCAACCGGGACGGGGCGAGTGACCATCTCAACCAACCGGGACGGGGCGAGTGACCATCTCAGCCAACCGGGACGGGGCGAGCAAAAGTTGCGCGCATGCCGTGCGTCACATTTATTAAGTGTTTTTGCGCCTCTCTAGACACCTTTGTAGAGTCTCTGGAAAAGAGGGTGTGGCTAAGCAGATTCGTAAAACGCGGCAGATTTATTAATGGCGTGCACTAAAATTTTGCCGCAAATATTGGTATAAAGTAAGCCAACCGATCGATGGCGTAACAAACTGAAAAGTGTCTAATCTGTAGCAGGATGCGCCAAATCTATCGCACACCGTGCGCCATAAGGATTCATTTGGCGCGTCTTCTGCCTGTCGCGTATTTTAAGCGGGAACAGGCAGAAGATGCGCCAAATTTATTTTAGTGACGCTCGCTGCGTGATAGATTTGGCGCAAGTTGCTGAACACGTTGACACTTTTCTCTAACTTACGCCTCCTCTTGACTTTAGACCAGTATTTTGCGCCAAAACTGAGGGGCACGTCGTTAATGAATTTGGCGCATTTTAGGACTCCACTTAAACACGCCGTATTTTTCAAAAAGTACCTAGTATGGCGTAACAAATCTGGCGCACGGCTTGTATGCCAGTTTTTTGGCGCATTTGCGTTTTAATTCCTCATTGTGTTCAAGATCTCTGCTTGCTGCCAAGGTAAACAAGGCTTCTAGGGTAGAATACGCGGGAGCACCCACCGTACAGCGGCGCACACGTCTGCCTGCAGCTCCGTAATACAGACCCATAGGGACTCCTTGTGCTGCCATACTGGTCAATACTGATTATGGCGCCTGAAGGGTTAAATGGCCACAATTTTGATAGTCGCCACTGAAGAGTTCCTGTTTATTTCTGCTGCCCCCTTTAAGGGCACAACTATCGTGCCTGTGTGTTCTCCAACGATGGGTTAAGTATAAAGAATTGCTGGTCAGCGTGGAAAAGTCCGGCAGATTCATAAATAATAGGAGGAAATAATCCACTAAAAGTCAAATAAAATACAACGCTGTCGAATTCTACAAAAATCCGGTCTCCTGCCGCCCTTTCTACAGTCCAATGTGATGACGCGTAGTCCTTAGTGACATCACGTGAGGCAGGCAGTTACTGGGCACCACGGTGATGTCACCACAGCAGCCGCCACCGTCATGTGACGTGACCCACTGGGAAAATACAACGTTTTATACTTTGGGCATTAAAGGGTTATTCCCACCTTAGACATTCATGGCATATCCCGTGTCTGATAGATGCGGGTCCCGAGCTCTAAGACTCGCCAATCTCCTGAACGGGCAGGTTTCCTCCGACCCCCGTCCCACCTGGCATAGAATGAATGGGGGAGGTGGTCGCGCTCTCTCTATTCTGTTCTATGGGTGTTACAGAAACGGCTGAGCAAGCGGGATCGGTTGTTTCGTTTCCGGCCATAGAAGTGAATGGGCAGCGCGGCCATCTCTCAATTCATTCTCCACCTGGATACGGTGGCCAGCGACCATCTCAACCAACCGGGACGGGGCGAGTGACCATCTCAACTAACGGATGGGGCGAGTGACCATCTCAACCAACCGGGACGGGGCGAGTGACCATCTCAACTAACGGACGGGGCGAGTGACCATCTCAACCAACCGGGACGGGGCGAGTGACCATCTCAACTAACAGGGACGGGGCGAGTGACCATCTCAACCAACCGGGACGGGGTGAGTGACCATCTCAACCAACCGGGACGGGGCGAGTGACCATCTCAGCCAACCGGGACAGGGCGAGTGACCATCTCAGCCAACCGGGACGGGGCGAGTGACCATCTCAGCCAACCGGGACGGGGCGAGTGACCATCTCAACCAACCGGGACGGGGCGAGCGACCATCTCAGCCAACCGGGACGGGGCGAGCGACCATCTCAACCAACCGGGACGGGGCGAGCGACCATCTCAACTAACAGGGACGGGGCGAGTGACCATCTCAACCAACCGGGACGGGGTGAGTGACCATCTCAACCAACCGGGACGGGGCGAGTGACCATCTTAACCAACCGGGACGAGTGACCATCTCAGCCAACCGGGACGGGGCGAGTGACCATCTCAGCCAACCGGGACGGGGCGAGTGACCATCTCAACCAACCGGGACGGGGCGAGTGACCATCTCAGCCATCCGGGACGGGGCGAGTGACCATCTCAACCAACCGGGACGGGGCGAGTGACCATCTCAGCCAACCGGGACGGGGCGAGCGACCATCTCAGCCAACCGGGACGGGGCGAGTGACCATCTCAACCAACCGGGACGGGGCGAGTGACCATCTCAACCAACCGGGACAGGGCGAGTGACCATCTCAACCAACCGGGGCGAGTGACCATCGCCCGTTCCGGTGTTACGTAAGAGTCCCAGAGCTGGGACCCGCATCTGTTAGACATTTATGGCATATCTCGTAGATTTCAGCCAGAATAAGATAAATGCTGCTGTTGCCCAAAGCAACCGACCTAATTCCGGCAGCCATTATTGGACTCAGGCTTGGAAAAGCTTCTATCAGGTCTCCAAGAGCTTCATGATCCTCCCGTCCCCAGTGCACCTCCGCCGTCAAATGCGGCTAAGCCGGTCGTTGCTAGGAGACGCGTTCTAGGCTGCGTCAGGCAGTCACGTGAGCCGTGCGCGGTGACGTCACGACGCAGCGAGAGGGCGGGGCTGAGCGGTCCTGTGTGTGGGAAGTGGATAGATAGAGGCCCCGGAGGCTGCTGTCACTGCCAGGCCCGCGCTGTGTGTCTTCTTCTCCCGCCTGTGACGCCGCCGCTTTCACCACCAGCCATGTGTGACAAAGAACTGATGTGGGCGCTGAAGAACGGGGACCTGGACGCGGTGAAGGAGTTTATTTCCGGGGTGAGGAGAAGTCCTGTCAGTCCCTGTGTATATAATATGTATGAGGGGGAGGGTTCTCTTTTGGGAGCGGGACAAGTTAGACCCTGAGGGGGGGGGGCAGAAAAGTCACAAGTCACGTGATGCAACATATCACCCAGTAAACTTTTTTTTTTGCAACTCTCATATATAAGGAATTGGGAATGTCACATGACTGTGACGGCCACGCCCACTTTACACTGACTTGTATGGAGGACGAAGTGGTGGATGGCGCAGAAGTCCCTATATAGTCCCACTACGCTGTCCGACACTCTCCAGAAAGGAGATGATGATTGTTGGGTGTCCCTTCTCCCTTCCCGCCTCCAAAGCAGATTCACTTAAAGGGGTTGTCCACCCAGCAGGACCCCCCCTTTTGTGAGGCAGCTCCCCCTAGTGTTGAGCTTGTCGCTGGGGAGCTTGTTTTAGGGACCACCTCTATGTACCCTCAGCCCCTTTTAGCCCTGCTGTGATATGACTTGGGATACTGGTGGAAATCCAGTGCGGTCGCCTCCATAAGTGGGGTCTTTTCCAAGATGGCTGCCTAATCTAGTCTAATTTTGGAGTAGTTTTCTGGCCCAGTGCTTGTAGTGATTATTTATTAGTACGTTTTGAGGACTTTCTGATAACTGTTTTTTTTTGTTTTTTTTTAATGGAGCTCCCCTTTAAATCTGGTGGGTTGTGTGGCCCAACTCAGTGGGTGCAATGTTCTGCAGAATAAGGGATGTCCATCGTTCAGCATTATTTACACACCCCATGAATCGACATTAAAAGTCTGTACTTATTATTGATTCAGTCTAAGCCCCCGTGCACACGACCATAAAACCGCGGACGACCCATTCGGTTCTGTTGGTTGCGGACACCTTTCCGTAGCGCTACGGATGGGAATTATGGAGCATGTCCTATTTCTCGTATTTTACGGGCCGTCCTTCTATACTTTGTAAAGGAGCACGGCCTAAAAAATGCGGGCGGCTGTGATTATGGGCACGGTCGTGTGCATGGGGCCTTAGTCTGTCCAGAGCTGCATTTAAAATTCTTCAGAGCTGAAATCTTCCTGTCCAACCTTTGACTCTCTTGCTGTTCTGAAACTACAACTCCCATCCTGTCCTGACCGTTCTGCTGTTAGTTGTAATTTTGCAACAACTGGAGAGCCACAGGTTGCTGCTGCCCAGCCCCCGACTCTGTAGCCCATGGGGCTTTTCTGGTCTTGTATTAGGGAATTTCTAGTTGTGCGATTACCTGGTACAATCATTAGTGACTCCCGCCCGAGGCTCCGCTATTATAGAGCGTTTATCTGTCTCCTCGCAGCTAATTTTACACATTACATCAATAAGGGAAGCGCTGGAGGATTATGTGATCACTTACTGCGGGAATCCCGGCATCCATAGGCTGTAAGTTTAGAAGGAGGAGGACGAAGCGTTTATTTATAATGTTCCAAGCTGTGGACAGGTTATACGATATCTGACTCAGACCAAACAATGAGCAGGAAAAGCACAGAGGTGGCTGCTGGGAGGTTTATAGATGTATATTATGTTGTCACTGTGTACATTACTGATCCTGAGTTATATCCTGTATTATACTCCAGAGCTGCACTCACTATTCTGCTGGTGGAGTCACTGTGTACATACATTACATTACTTATCCTGTACTGATCCTGAGTTATATCCTGTATTATACTCCAGAGCTGCACTCACTATTCTGCTGGCGGAGTCACTGTGTCCATACATTACATTACTTATCCTGTACTGATCCTGAGTTATATCCTGTATTATACTCCAGAGCTGCACTCACTATTCTGCTGGTGGAGTCACTGTATACATACATTACTTATCCTGTACTGATCCGGAGTTACATCCTGTATTATACTCCAGAGCTGCACTCACTATTCTGCTGGTGGAGTCACTGTGTACATACATTACATTACTTATCCTGTACTGATCCTGAGTTACATCCTGTATTATACTCCAGAGCTGCACTCACTATTCTGCTGGTGGAGTCACTGTGTACATACATTACATTACTTATCCTGTACTGATCCTGAGTTACATCCTGTATTATACTCCAGAGCTGCACTCACTATTCTGCTGGTGAAGTCACTGTGTACATACATTACTTATCCTGTACTGATCCTGAGTTACATCCTGTATTATACTCCTGAGCTGCACTCACTATTCTGCTGGTGGAGTCACTGTGTACATGCATTATATTACTTATCCTGTACTGATCCTGAGTTACATCCTGTATTATACTCCAGAGCTGCACTCACTATTCTGCTGGTGAAGTCACTGTGTACATACATTACATTACTTATCCTGTACTGATCCTGAGTTACATCCTGTATTATACTCCAGAGCTGCTCTCACTATTCTGCTGGTGGAGTCACTGTGTACATACATTACATTACTTATCCTGTACTGATCCTGAGTTACATCCTGTATTATACTCCAGAGCTGCACTCACTATTCTGCTGGTGGAGTCACTGTGTACATACATTACATTACTTATCCTGTACTGATCCTGAGTTATATCCTGTATTATACTCCAGAGCTGCACTCACTATTCTGCTGGTGGAGTCACTGTGTACATACATTACATTACTTATCCTGTACTGATCCTGAGTTACATACTGTATTATACTCCAGAGCTGCACTCACTATTCTGCTGGTGGAGTCACTGTGTACATACATTACATTACTTATCCTGTACTGATCCTGAGTTATATCCTGTATTATACTCCAGAGCTGCACTCACTATTCTGCTGGTGGAGTCACTGTGTACATACATTACATTACTTATCCTGTACTGATCCTGAGTTACATCCTGTATTATACTCCAGAGCTGCAGTCACTATTCTGCTGGTGGAGTCACTGTGTATATACATCACATTACTTATCCTGTACTGATCCTGAGTTACATCCTGTATTATACTCCAGAGCTGCACTCACTATTCTGCTGGTGGAGTCACTGTGTACATACATTACATTACTTATCCTGAGTTACAGAATAAATTAATCTTTATTTGCTGAATTGTGACAGATAAGTGGACAATTACCCTGTGAGTCACCCGGTCGGCTCTAAGAGCGGCCAATAGCTTTGAACCATCTATAGACGATCAGTTGGATGTTGAACCTTCGGAGATAACCGGCCGGATCCGTACGAACATCACGTCAGTCACCGTGTTTCCTTGTAAGGGCAGGTTCACATGTAGCAGATTTCTGTTGCCACGTGTGAACGCATCCTCAATTGGCTCTGGACAAGAAATGGTCATCAGGTTGACCAGTCGAGACTGTCTACTGGGTGTGTCACTAATGGAAAGTAGAAGGTCTGCTGTGACTACTGGGGGGGGTCACTAATGGAAAGTAGAAGGTGTGCGGTGACTACTCGGGGGGGGGGGGGTCACTAATGGAAAGGAAAAGGTCTGCAGTGACTACTGGGGGGAGTCACTAATGGAAAGTAGAAGGTCTCCAGTGACTACTGGGGGCCACTAATGGAAAGGAGAAGGCCTGCTGTGACTATGGGGGGGGGGTGTCACTAATGGAGAGGAGAAGGCCTGCTGTGACTACTGGGGGGTAGGGTTTAGTGCTTTGGCTTCCTAGAGACTGCGGGGGACACTATTTCAAGTTACACATCAGGCCAGGTTTTTTAGTTTGTCAGATTATCAAATTCCAGACTAAAGGAATTTCTCTGCACTGTGAATAAAACCCGCTATTCTGGGGAAACTCCTAAAACGTTCATTAGGGTTCCTTTTGGATATGCTAATGAATCATTTTATTCGCTTCTCTGTTTGGCCGTGCTGTTGCTTAGCGACAGAGGACACAGCCAGCAAGTGACTACATGGAATCTACACGCTCTTGCGGGGGTCCGGAGTTCTCACGCACAGTAAAAGGGAGGCTGGGGTGTAATCATTCACCGTCTCCTTGTAAAGCCTTCCCTGGAGGTTCAGTCCGTGAACCAGGATCCTCAGGATGAGCAGTCAGATTGGTGGGATGGGGCAGGGCATGGATCATCATCCGTAATACTTTTAGGACACATTAGACCTGATTCTTTAGCTTTTATGAATCACCGTCCAGCAAGAAGTCCCTGTCCTGCTTGTAGGATTAACCCGACGTCCGCGATGTCTCATCGGGTGTAGTTATCGCGGGTTTAGGAAGCTGAGATCTGGGCTGCTGTATGCAGGGGCTGTGTAATTGTCATTATCGGGGTCTTCCACGATTTGCTCACGACAGAGGATACGTGTGTGACCGGGGCCTAGAACCGCATCTCAATGCTCGGCTTCACTTATTTTGTACTGATTGAGTTACATTAAGTTTTCTTCTCTAATCACAACTAAAGCAAAATTGGCGATTCTATGGGTTACCAGACAGCAGGGCATTGTTGGACGGTAGAGGAGTTTGGACAGATAGAGATTAACTGATAGGTCACGTGTCTGAGAATTGGGAGGAGCTAAACGATGGCCAGCTTAGCAGCTTTGGATGTGACTGGAGAGCACATCATAGAATCGTGAAATGTCATTAAAGGAACACTTCAGGAAAAATATTGTTATGCCTAGTCCAGGGCCTGAATCTGAGGGGGAGGGGCATGACACAGATTCAAAGACATGCTCCGCCCCCTCAGGCCTTGCACTTGGCATATGTGTATTGGCTGGAGTGTCCCTTTAATAAGTGGTGTTAACAGGTCCGTGCTGGGGATGAATGTGACGAGATCTATATCATCCCCCTCCCCACAACTTTCTCAAGTATAACTTCCCCTCCGCTCTTTTATTCGGCGGTTTCGGTGTTTCGCTTGTGGTAGAATGTCGTTTGCGAATGTCACCCATTTATTGTGGGCAGGGATGGTACATGTTGTATCCAATCCCATCACAGGAGAAGGAGAGGACAGCACAGAGTATTTCAGGAGAGGAGTGTGTGAATGTGACAGGGGCAGTGTAATGATGTGGGGGGATGGGAGAAAAGTGGGACGTCACAGACAAACGGTGGAAGCAGCAGCAACCTTCAGCCGCACAGAGTATTTCAGGAGAATAATGTGCTGATTCTGAGCCAGTAACCTGCCCTCTTGTGGTAATGATGAGGAGGGGAGGGGAGACAAGTAGGGGGTTCACGGGCTGGAATAAACATGGTTTTCAGCAACACAGAGTATTTCAGGAGAGCAGTGTGCCGCTGTTTGCGGCAGTGACCTATCCACTCGTCTCGTCAGTGAGGACCGAGCTGCGTTTCTCAGAACTCTCATCCTGTCCCCCTACACAGGGAGGATGGTGGTTTTACTTTCTCACCGCCTCCATCTCTTACCGCGGACTTGTGGGTCTTGTGATACGTCTGAAAGTTTCTCCCATTTGATTGAATGGAATCCCTCAACTCCTCTGCATCTGCAGTACAATATAACACAACCTATTGCTTCCTGTTATCAGCCATTGCAGGCTGGAGAGACGTGTGACCGGCAGTGCAGACGTCCCCGCCGCTCGCTCCCTGCTGACGTCCCACAATCGTCTCCTGGACGTCATGTCAGTGCGGAGGGGTGAGGTGTGACCGGACAGGAGCGCGGTCAGTACAGTAAATATATCGCAGAGCTTAAAGGGGTCGCCCGGTCTCAGAAAATTAATGTTTTTGCTTTTTTTTTTTTTTATAATTAATTTATACAAGTTTCCAATATAATTTCTGTATTCCTCACGGTTTTCAAGATCTCTGCTTGTTGTCATTCAGTAGGTCTCTCTGAAAACCTGAAAATTGGGGCTGGATAATTTTTGGGTATTCTATTGAGGTCTGTAAAAGTCCTTATTGTGGGCCTCATAAAATCAGTGACCCAAGTGACTCCCTCCTTTTCTTTGCCTCGTTCGTTCGTTCGTTCGTTCGTTCGTTCGTTCGTTCGTTCGTTCGTTCGCTCTCTCCTTTTCTCGTGTGTTATGTGTCTCGGTCTCCTTTCCTCTCCTCTTACCTTTCCTCTCCTCTTACCTTTCCTCTCCTCTTACCTTTCCTCTCCTCTTACCTTTCCTCTACTCTTACCTTTCCTCTACTCTTACCTTTCCTCTCCTCTTTTTCCTTTCCTCTCCTCTTTTTCCTTTCCTCTCCTCTTTTTCCTTTCCTCTCCTCTTTTTCCTTTCCTTTCCTCTCCTCTTTTTCCTTTCCTTTCCTCTCCTCTTTTTCCTTTCCTTTCCTCTCCTCTTTTTCCTTTCCTCTCCTCCTCTTTTTCCTTTCCTCTCCTCCTCTTTTTCCTTTCCTCTCCTCCTCTTTTTCCTTTCCTCTCCTCCTCTTTTTCCTTTCCTCTCCTCCTCTTTTTCCTTTCCTCTCCTCCTCTTTTTCCTTTCCTCTCCTCCTCTTTTTCCTTTCCTCTCCTCCTCTTTTTCCTTTCCTCTCCTCCTCTTTTTCCTTTCCTCTCCTCCTCTTTTTCCTTTCCTCTCCTCCTCTTTTTCCTTTCCTCTCCTCCTCTTTTTCCTTTCCTCTCCTCCTCTTTTTCCTTTCCTCTCCTCCTCTTTTTCCTTTCCTCTCCTCCTCTTTTTCCTTTCCTCTCCTCCTCTTTTTCCTTTCCTCTCCTCCTCTTTTTCCTTTCCTCTCCTCCTCTTTTTCCTTTCCTCTCCTCCTCTTTTTCCTTTCCTCTCCTCCTCTTTTTCCTTTCCTCTCCTCCTCTTTTTCCTTTCCTCTCCTCCTCTTTTTCCTTTCCTCTCCTCCTCTTTTTCCTTTCCTCTCCTCCTCTTTTTCCTTTCCTCTCCTCCTCTTTTTCCTTTCCTCTCCTCCTCTTTTTCCTTTCCTCTCCTCCTCTTTTTCCTTTCCTCTCCTCCTCTTTTTCCTTTCCTCTCCTCCTCTTTTTCCTTTCCTCTCCTCCTCTTTCCTTTCCTCTCCTCCTCTTTCCTTTCCTCTCCTCCTCTTTCCTTTCCTTTCCTCTCCTCCTCTTTCCTTTCCTTTCCTCTCCTCCTCTTTCCTTTCCTTTCCTCTCCTCCTCTTTCCTTTCCTCTCCTCTCCTCCTCTTTCCTTTCCTCTCCTCCTCTTTCCTTTCCTCTCCTCCTCTTTCCTTTCCTTTCCTCTCCTCCTCTTTCCTTTCCTCTCCTCCTCTTTCCTTTCCTCTCCTCCTCTTTCCTTTCCTCTCCTCCTCTTTCCTTTCCTCTCCTCCTCTTTCCTTTCCTCTCCTCCTCTTTCCTTTCCTCTCCTCCTCTTTCCTTTCCTCTCCTCCTCTTTCCTTTCCTCTCCTCCTCTTTCCTTTCCTCTCCTCCTCTTTCCTTTCCTCTCCTCCTCTTTCCTTTCCTCTCCTCCTCTTTCCTTTCCTCTCCTCCTCTTTCCTTTCCTCTTTCCTTTCCTCTTTCCTTTCCTCTTTCCTTTCCTCTTTCCTTTCCTCTTTCCTTTCCTCTTTCCTTTCCTCTTTTCTCCCTCCACCCAGTCTGCAATTCTTTATTGCCGGTTCTCCATGTTGTCCTCTCATACCTCCACGTCCTGCAGCACCTACTGGAAGGGCATACCTCATAGCACTGTTCATCCTGAGACTCCTGGTGCATAAATAGAATACCAGCACTGCAATAAGGACAGACACCTGCGTAGGCAGAGCAGTAAGAAAGAGCAGAGGTAGGGGGGATAACTTAGGATGATCATTTAGATTTTAATGCCATTTGTGGTCCATGGAAAGCTGGGTGGTCGGAAGATAAGGAAAAATTCTTGTTTAGTAAACTGGGGGCGCTTGTCCCATGTTGTATCCTTCTGCTTTACTGCCTCGTTCCCTGTACTGCGCCCCCATCTCCTCCTCCACGGTAGTTATATGGTGCTCCGTTTAATACTCCTTCGTTCTTCCACTTTTTCTATCCATTTGTGGTTAGATTGCAACCAAATGGGAAACTGTATTGCTGCACAGGTTATTACATAACGGTTATTACGCTTCTCGTATTTATAACAACCCAGAGAAGCAACGGACAAAGAACAGCGACCAAGATACTGATCACCGTCCTGGATACTCTTCATATGCCGGATACCATGACGCACCACATTGACTTCTAACGGGTTCTGCAGGATTTCTGCCGTGGTATCCAGATATTTAGGGGAAAAATAACGCTTCATATCTAAATGGGTCCAAACGTTCTGTGCTGACATCTTAATATATATTTATAGCGGTCAGTTTTCCTGAAACAAAGCTCCAAATCCCCCTGTAGAGAGAAATAATTAAACTATTCTGCACTGCCTGCAGCCACCACTAGAGGGAGCTTACTGCATACTGGTTTATTATTGTGTTCAATGTATAATCGGTATGCAGTGAGCTCCCCCTAGTGGCGACTGCAGGCCGCCAGCATCATATCATTACCTAACACTGAGGTCTCATACAGAAGGCATAAACTAAAGTACTTTGGCGGAAAATGCGCCAAATTTATTAAGAAGCGCGAAGCTGGATCTGCACAATCATTTATTCCAATTTCTGGTATTAATAATGGTAAATCTGCCGATCTGCAAGAAGCCACTCCCAAATTCTGTTCATCCGTTTCTGGGAAAGCTGGGTGGCAGGCATTTAATGGCAAGAACGTAAATCAGTATTGGTGCTTAACAGTACAACAATATGTACCTCCAATATTTTGCCCTTCAGAAGCCCGGGAAAGTTGGGTAATATCCATTTTTGAAGCTAATGTGACTTCCATTTGGTTCTCACACAGCTCTCCCAGAATCGGATATAACTTATTTTTGTTTTTGCAGCTCTCGGGTTGTCATCCCGCTTTCCTAGGACTCTGAATGGGGAATTAATGCAGTAAAACGGTAGTAGGGAGTATATTCCTGCCGTCTCTGGTACAAGGCGCGGTTGCAACGCTGAACGAGGCAGATTTTAAAGTCTTCCGTTTTTTTCGTATTCGCGCCGCTCAGGTTTTATCTCTGCTCACAGCCTCTCGTCCTGCGTTGTGAACGGGCGAGTGCCCTTTGTGCTTGGCGGCAGGTCTGGACCTGGGGCGATAAGTGCAAATAATACAAACTGCCGATTCATGTAATGCAAATTCTGCTCCTCTGCTAATAATTACAACTTTATAGGTGGGGGATGGACCACCGCTCCTTGTATACTCCGTACAAGATCTTCAATGGGTTCTCACATTTATCATTTTTGCACCAATGGCAAATCTTAAATTACAGAAAAATTCCTTTAATCCGGCATCAATGTGACTAGACAGGTGCCGGATTATCAGGCCATAGAAAAGGGAATTAAACTTATATTTAGTGAATACATTTGTAGTTAAACTTCAGATCTGTGCTGGATAATCGCGCTTTCTGTGTTGTCTGATGCCGGATTAAAGGACTTTCACTACCGATTGCGCGTGTGCTTCCGTGATGTTTCGTGTCTCCTAAGATTCTTGTGTGTTTGTTTTTTTGCCTGGGTCTGCTACACAAATGATGGTTAAAGGAACACACTGGTTTACTTCTGTTATGATTCGTGCAGGGTCTGAGGGAGGCGGAGCTTGACACTAAATAGAATCCCTGTGTCATGCTCCGCCCCCTGAGACTTGCACTGGGTATGACACCGTGTAACCGTATGGTTTGGAGTGCACTGCAATGCTCACCCATGTTCTATCTTCAGGGCAGGCGCCGCCGCCGCTCATTAGTACAGCACCGGCCACCTCGCCTCATGCTGACCGCGTGCATACGCTTGTCAGAAGTGGGGCAATGGCTGTTATTACATCTGATCACTGCCGCTATTCCCTTGAATGCTGCGAGCAAAGCTGACCACAGCATTCAAGGGGAAAATGAGAAGGGAGGGATCCCTGTGACACGATCGAGGGCCATACCATATATGGGCAGGCAACCCATGGTCCATTGAAGGATCCCAGTGCCGTCTGACCATATTTCCTGTTAGGGCTGCAAACTCTCCTGTGCTGATCTTACATTTCGTTCTGTCTCCAATCACCTCCAGAGCTGCATTCCGAATACTGCACCTGCGGCTTGAAATCTGTTAGCCCTCTGGTTCTATAATATTGTAAATCCCACCGTGTAGTTTTATGCACCGTGCTCCTGCAGTGTAACTTTCTCTGTACAGACCCTGAACAAGCAGGTGGTGCCTAAGATATGTTAACTCTGATATTAAAAACCAGCAGAATGCAGCTCTGGAGGTGCCTGGGATCCCGATGTAACGAAGGGTCTTATGTAGAGAGTAGATTGCCTCAAGTAAACTGGAAAATACTGTTGTAATCTCAGGAATCTGTCGCAATCGCTGCTTTGTATGAGGCAGATTTGTATCTTAATTTTTTAGTGTAAGATAGAAATAGCATTTTTTTTTTATTTTATTTTTTTTACAGTTATATCAATTTCTGTGTTTTCTACATTTTAGGGTGTGGATGTCAACCGGATGCTGGAGGGGGGACGGAAGCCTCTACATTATGCCGCAGATTGCGGGCAGGATGAAGTCCTGGAATATCTCCTGGCAAAAGGAGCGGATATTAATGTAAGTCACTAGTATATGGACAAAAAAAAAATGGCTAAAGTCGTGGGGGAATAAAAAACATGACACAATATCCTCTTTCACCTCCTTCATGGTTTATCCCATAATCCAATGGAGGCGAAAACCAAGTCTTCTATATGTGTCCCAGGAGCTGACCATGCTAGTGCTGGTGAAGAAAGTGTAGAAAAAGGGGCGGGGTTCAGGCTGGGAGGCGGCTTGCTGCAGCAGAAATCTACTTCTCTGTCTGCAATGGACACTGAGGCTAATGCTCTGTTCACACTACATTTGGCCATACGTCTGACGCTTTGGAATAAATCTAAAAGGGGTGTTCTCATTTTGGGCGTCTATGGCTTCTCCACCTTTTGGGAGCCGCACCTATCAAGAGAACGGTGGTCTGGTGATCTGTCGCTTCCTGGTCGCTGCTTTCTCCATACACTTCAATGGAGCGGTGACCGTGCTCGCGTGTGACCCTCTCCATTGAAGCCTATGGAAGATTAGGAGGCTCACAGATATTGGATGTTTAAGGTGTTGTTGGAGTTCCTACGTTCCCTGAACATCTTTTAAGCTGAGCCGTCAATCGCCCTCCTTCTTCCCAGTATGGTCTACCCCACCGCGGTAGTCCAGCAGTAACGTTTGTGGCTTTTTATAACCGCTGATGGTGTTTTTGTTTCCGCTGTTTTTTTTTCTTTCTAGGCTGCAGATAAACACAGCATCACCCCTCTTCTGTCCGCCTGCTACGAGGGTCACTTCAAAACGGTCAAGCTGCTTCTAGAGAGGGTGAGAAATTCTACAACATTCACTGATGTAAAGGTGATCTTACAGGACGTGTATCCCCTAACCACAGGAAATGTGTGATCGCTGAGATCCCCTCGATCACTAGAACTGGATCACACTCGATCGAGTCAAACTCCTCCTCCTTGACACTCCCATTCTAGCGATAGGTGGGGCACCCGGCGACCATCCTATGTATCTCATAACCCCTTTAAAGGCCCTTAATAATTTTTGGGGGTTAATACAGGAACAGCACCACTCTTGTTCATAGGTTGTGCCTGGCATTGCAGCTCAGCTATAGTTACGCAGAAGGATCTGACCTGCAATACCAGGCACAGCCCATGAAAAAGAGTGGCGCTGTTCCAGGATAATAAGCTGACGCAGCTTTAATGTTTCTGAAAGTTACAAGTAACCCAGTGACCGTCTCTGATCTGGTAGGATTTAGATTTTTAACCCCTTAATGACCAGCTACATTTTTCCGTTTTTTACCTCTGCATTTCAGCAGCCATAACTTTTTTTTTTTTTTTATATATATATATATATATTTTTTTGTCATTGCCGTGGCCCTATAAGGCCTTGTTTGATGCGGGAGAAATGGAATTATTTGTCATAGTTTTGGAGGTAGAAAGAATTAATTTTTACGGCATGAATATAAGAAAAAGCGATTCTCCGCATCGTTTTTCTTTTATTTTTTAGCCCGTTCACCTTTCACGCTAAATAACCCGTTACATTTAACTCTTCAGGTTATTACGGTCGTTTACATACTGAATATGTGTAGGTTTTTATTTAGCGTAGGGACAATAAAATATATTTAATGCAAAATTATGACTTTTTTTTTTTTTTTTTTTTTAAATCCCATTAAGGGGTAACTTTTATTTATGACTATTTTTTACTTGTAATGTATTAGAATACTCCTGTATGCGAACAGCAGGCAAACTGAACAGACAGCCTTGGGGTCCTTTGTAGGTCCCCAGGGCTGACTGCAGAGGGATTCCCCGGTGTTTGATCGCGTCATTGGGTTTGCAGTGACGCGATCAAAGATGGAAGTTCCCTTTAATCATGCCGTGGTCACGGACTGCGGCGATCAAAGGGTTAAACAAATATTTTTTTACGCATTGATCACGTTTCCACCTCGGCCCGTTCTTCTTCGTTTCACGTGATTTTTGACTCATTTGTCTAATCCAATGTAAGCCTCTTCTGAGACGTCCCCGCTGTGCAGCCGGAGAGCTCACCGGTCCCACAAGTTAAAAGGCGTCTTAGAAAGCTGAACTCCCTCGGCGGCGACCTATGAGAAGGACGGGGTTAATGTGCTCAGGGGAGTTGCGGACCGCGCCGTCTGCTCGCGGCGTCCAGTGCGAGGAGTGCACAGATTATTTTTAATATCATTTTTTTTTCTCCCCCTCTATTAATAAAGATTAGGGCGCTCCTGGAAGTGATTTGCACCCGTCGTAGTGTTAAAGGATTAATTTATCCCGCACATTAATGTGACTCGTTTTATCCGATGACTCGAGTGTAAGAGATTAAAATCGTCATTCCCACGGCAGCCGGCGCCAAATGTGTAGGAAATGGAAATGCCTTCCCGAGAAAATCCGAAGTGTTCTTAGTGTCCCTCCGAGTCTGATCTCCCATCCTATTCATTCTAATAGGCCCCGTGCACAATACTCTCCGAGCGTCGTGCAGTTGTACCGCCCAGCGTGTGCTAACGTCTACACCGATGGGAGATCAGAATTGGACGCGTCGCTGTGGTTTATTTATTTGTTTTTTTAAATCTAAAGAAGTAAAAATTGTGTGCTGATTCATTTCATCATAATTTTCTAGGGGTCGGAAATGCCATCCAAATCCTCTGCTTCCTTTTACACAGTCATGCAATTACATACCGCCTCTGCCTCTCTTCCTCTCAGCTTCCACCTCTCGCCTTCTGCCTCTCTTCTTCCTCTTGCCTTCTGCCTCTCTTCTTCCTCTCGCCTTCTGCCTCTCTTCTTCCTCTCGCCTTCTGCATCTCTTCTTCCTCTCGCCTTCCCGCCTCTCTTCTTCCTCTCGCCTTCCCGCCTCTCTTCTTCCTCTCGCCTTCCCGCCTCTCTTCTTCCTCTCGCCTTCCCGCCTCTCTTCTTCCTCTCGCCTTCCCGCCTCTCTTCTTCCTCTCGCCTTCCCGCCTCTCTTCTTCCTCTCGCCGTCCCGCCTCTCTTCTTCCTCTCGCCGTCCCGCCTCTCTTCTTCCTCTCGCCTTCCCGCCTCTCTTCTTCCTCTCTCCCTCTCGCCCCCTCTCCCTCTCGCCCCCTCTCTCCCTCGCCCCCTCTCTCCCTCGCCCCTCTCTCTCCCTCTCTCCCTCGCCCCTCTCTCTCCCTCTCTCCCTCGCCCCTCTCTCTCCCTCTCTCCCTCGCCCCTCTCTCTCCCTCTCTCCCTCGCCCCTCTCTCCCTCTCTCTTTCGCCTCTCCCTCTCTCTCTCGCCCCTCTCCCTCTCTCTTTCGCCTCTCCCTCTCTCTCTCGCCCCTCTCCCTCTCTCTCTCGCCCCTCTCCCTCTCTCTCTCGCCCCTCTCCCTCCCTCTCTCGCCCCTCTCCCTCTCTCTCTCGCCCCTCTCTCTCTCTCGCCCCTCTCCCTCTCTCTCTCTCTCTCGCCCCTCTCCCTCTCTCTCTCTCTCTCGCCCCTCTATCTCTCCCTCTCTTTCGCCTCTCTCTCCCTCTTTCGCCCCTCTCTCTCGCCCCTCTCTCTCCCTCTCCCTCGTAAAAAATAAACTATTGAATATGTATATCTTGTCGGCTTTGCACCATTCCAGCGCCACTTGTCTCCTCAGTTCTCCGCTGCTCTCTATTAATAATCCTACATGGTCCCGTGTGGTCCATGTTGGTGTCACCGCAGCGATTGTCCGCTTTAGGCAGGTGACATGTCGTTATTTATTGATGCTACGTAACGACTGGATGGCGGGAGACCACGGAGACACGTACAATGCAAAGTGTTCCACCTCTGGAGTGACACCAGCAGAGCATCAACTGCACCTGACACTTTTTTTATTTCTTTTTTAACTTCTGCAGAAGTTTTTTCTCTTTTTTTTTTTTTTTTTTACTATTTCTGATTGAATTCATAAAGTTTTGTAACCCCCTTCCCCCCGGAGCTCCACTATTACACAATGTCTCTCCTTTTTTCTTCTTTTTTTTTTTTTGTATCTGCTTCTCTGTATTCTTCGTGCACCGCGCGTCCAAATCTAATTAGATTTTGGCGCATTTCCGTGGCGTTGGGGCTTTTGTCTTTCTTTTTGTTTTTTAGCCCACACAGATCCAATTCGTGTTAATACTTTGCTGCTTTTCTGAACGGGCCAGTGGAGCACAACGTGACCCTCGTTATAATTCTCTCTGCTCCATTGTAATACTGCGTCCGGGGTGCCAGCGTCCTCTGCCAGTTCTCACTCGCCGCTGTACGGCTATGTCTTTAATCTCCAATTGGCGGTGCTGGAATTAGTGGTTAGGCGTATTCCAGGATCTTACCGTAGGCAGCCTGGCGTCTGGCCGCCTTATCTTATTCATTTTATGCTTAGATAAAAGCGTAGAAGGGGCCGCAGTGTAACACGGTCGTTCTGCTATTATCAATCCCGGATTATAGGAGCCCCCTCCTCTCCATCGCAGCCACGGATTCTACATTGGCTACTGATTTTATACATTTGAAGCCCTGTCCTCTCGCCGATTCCATGTAACACTGTTCATCCTGAGCCTCCTGGTTCATGCCAGAACTACGGACACGTGAAGCAGATTCTGTATAATGGTGCAGGTTTTGTCATTCAGGGTCTGCGGAAAGCTGGGTGGTCATCAATTGCACTATTATAACCCACTGACTTCAGAGTTAGTGGCCCTTTAAGGCAAGCCGCCGGCGTAAGTCTAGGCTCCCTTGCGGCTCTACCGCCGCTTCTCACCCAATATTTCACTTCTTATGAGTAATTATGATTCTATGTAAATTTACTCGCCGCCCACGCTCGCTCCAGTGACAGATCTGTGTACGGAAGCGGGAGCTGCGGCGCTCAATCTGTTTAGTAGGAGACACATTATGGCAGCGTGAGGTTTACGCTAAAAAACTGTTGCGGCTCTAGAGACGGGCACCGGGGGTTTTGCATTGGCGTAGGAAAATCTGTGAACGGACGGCGACCTGCATGGTGTCCCCAGTGCAGAACACAGCTCCATCTATGTCCATGTGGCTATGTCTGGTACTGCAGCTCATTTAGAGCCCAGCCCCATTGATTGCGCTGCAATACCAAGCATAGCCATGCCCAGGCGCTGTGTCGGGAACTGCAGTAAACGGGCTGCGGCACATCATTCCCTTTGCTAGCCTCACCAGAGTGGATTCTGGGAGTCGGACCCCCACAGATTATACATTGATGGTCTATCCTAAGGATAAATGTTAGTGACTGTGCGAGCAGCCGCCTTTTTGCAAGCAAGGGCCAAACCTTTCTCTAGATCAGTCAATGTCTTTCTTGTTGAATTTGTCAGTGGTTGAAACTCCTGGCAGAATAACACCGCCAACAGATACCAGCTGGAGAGCTGCTGACCTCGTGCCAATGGTCCTTTTTAAGTTCTGCTAAACCATACAGTGAGAAAGACGCTAAAAAGCCCGTTTGCCGTTAATTACATGGGAGTCCCCGGAGCCCAGAACCATCTGTAACGTTGGATTGGGTTCGGGCTTAATCAAGAATATGTTTCCAAAGTGATTGGAGATATTGAAATGTGGCAATAAATATGGATTTTGTTTATAACTACAAAATTCAAGTGAGAAAATCACTGTGTACATACATTACATTACTTATCCTGTACTGATCCTGAGATACATCCTGTATTATACTCCAGAGCTGCACTCACTATTCTGCTGGTGGAGTCACTGTGTACATACATTACTTATCCTGTACTGATCCTGAGTTACATCCTGTATTATACTCCAGAGCTGCACTCACTATTCTGCTGGTGGAGTCACTGTGTACATACATTTCATTACTTATCCTGTACTGATCCTGAGATACATCCTGTATTATACTCCAGAGCTGCACTCACTATTCTGCTGGTGGAGTCACTGTGTACATACATTACTTATCCTGTACTGATCCTGAGTTACATCCTGTATTATACTCCAGAGCTGCACTCACTATTCTGCTGGTGGAGTCACTGTGTACATACATTTCATTACTTATCCTGTACTGATCCTGAGATACATCCTGTATTATACTCCAGAGCTGCACTCACTATTCTGCTGGTGGAGTCACTGTGTACATACATTACATTACTTATCCTGTACTGATCCTGAGTTACATCCTGTATTATACTCCAGAGCTGCACTCACTATTCTGCTGGTGGAGTCACGGTGTACATACATTACATTACTTATCCTTCACTGATCCTGAGTTACATCCTGTATTATACTCCAGAGCTGCACTCACTATTCTGCTGGTGCAGTCACTGTTTACATACATTACTTATCCTGTACTGATCCTGAGTTACATCCTGTATTATACTCCAGAGTTGCAGTCACTATTCTGCTGGTGGAGTCACTGTGTACTTACATTACATTACTTATCCTGTACAGATCCTGAGTTACATCCTGTATTATACTCCAGAGCTGCACTCACTATTCTGCTGGTAGAGTCACTGTGTACATACATTACTTATCCTGTACTGATCCTGAGTTACATCCTGTATTATACTCCAGAGCTGTACTCACTATTCTGCTGGTGGAGTCACGGTGTACATACATTACATTACTTATCCTGTACTGATCCTGAGTTATATCCTGTATTATACTCCAGAGCTCCACTCACTATTCTGCTGGTGGTGTCACTGTGTACATACATTACATTACTTATCCTGTACTGATCCTGAGATACATCCTGTATTATACTCCAGAGCTGCACTCACTATTCTGCTGGTGGAGTCACTGTGTACATACATTACTTATCCTGTACTGATCCTGAGTTACATCCTGTATTATACTCCAGAGCTGCACTCACTATTCTGCTGGTGGAGTCACTGTGTACATACATTTCATTACTTATCCTGTACTGATCCTGAGATACATCCTGTATTATACTCCAGAGCTGCACTCACTATTCTGCTGGTGGAGTCACTGTGTACATACATTACATTACTTATCCTGTACTGATCCTGAGTTACATCCTGTATTATACTCCAGAGCTGCACTCACTATTCTGCTGGTGGAGTCACGGTGTACATACATTACATTACTTATCCTTCACTGATCCTGAGTTACATCCTGTATTATACTCCAGAGCTGCACTCACTATTCTGCTGGTGCAGTCACTGTTTACATACATTACTTATCCTGTACTGATCCTGAGTTACATCCTGTATTATACTCCAGAGCTGCAGTCACTATTCTGCTGGTGGAGTCACTGTGTACTTACATTACATTACTTATCCTGTACAGATCCTGAGTTACATCCTGTATTATACTCCAGAGCTGCACTCACTATTCTGCTGGTAGTCACTGTGTACATACATTACTTATCCTGTACTGATCCTGAGTTACATCCTGTATTATACTCCAGAGCTGTACTCACTATTCTGCTGGTGGAGTCACGGTGTACATACATTACATTACTTATCCTGTACTGATCCTGAGTTATATCCTGTATTATACTCCAGAGCTCCACTCACTATTCTGCTGGTGGTGTCACTGTGTACATACATTACATTACATTACATTACTTATCCTGTACTGATCCTGAGTTATATCCTGTATTATACTCCAGAGCTGCACTCACTATTCTGCTGGTGGAGTCACTGTGTACATACATTACATTACTTATCCTTCACTGATCCTGAGTTACATCCTGTATTATACTCCAGAGCTGCACTCACTATTCTGCTGGTGGAGTCACTGTGTACATACATTACTTATCCTGTACTGATCCTGAGTTACATCCTGTATTATACTCCAGAGCTACACTCACTATTCTGCTGGTGGAGTCACTGTGTACACACATTACATTACTTATCCTGTACTGATCCTGAGTTACATCCTGTATTATACTCCAGAGCTGCACTCACTATTCTGCTGGTGGAGTCACGGTGTACATACATTACTTATCCTGTACTGATCCTGAGTTACATCCTGTATTATACTCCAGAGCTGCACTCACTATTCTGCTGGTGGAGTCACTGTGTACATACGTTACATTACTTATCCTGTACTGATCCTTAGTTACATCCTGTATTATACTCCAGAGCTGCACTCACTATTCTGCTGGTGGAGTCACGGTGTACATACATTACATTACTTATCCTGTACTGATCCTGAGTTACATCCTGTATTATACTCCAGAGCTGCACTCACTATTCTGCTGGTGGAGTCACTGTGTACATACATTACATTACTTATCCTGTACTGATCCTGAGTTACATCCTGTATTCTACTCCAGAGCTGCACTCACTATTCTGCTGGTGGAGTCACGGTGTATATACATTACATTACTTATCCTGCACTGATCCTGAGTTATATCCTGTATTATACTCCAGAGCTGCACTCACTATTCTGCTGGTGGAGTCACTGTGTACATACATTACTCTAACAAGCCCTGCACCTTTGCCAGTTGCCCATAATCTGGATTAATTTCAGAGTGAATATTTGCGTTTACTGACTGCAAGCAGGGATCTTGAAAATGTCAAGAAATTAAAACCGACCACCAAATCCCTGGTGTAGATATGTTACATGATATAATTCTGTAGTCACCACCAGGGGGAGCTAATTGCATACTGACTATACATTAAAGTCAATAATAACTCCGCAGTAAGGCTCCCCCTAGTGGTGACTGCAGGAATCCAGAATCTTTTTTAGCTCTAGGTTTATGCAGAGGATTTGGAGCTCTGTAAATGGGTTGAAAGTGGACAGTCCAAGATGTGACCAGCTTCATGGGGAGATCATGGACTTCAGGTTCCTTGTTCCAATATTGTACGAACTTTGGGGAAAGGTGTGTTTTTTGTTTTTTTTGTTTTCTCTCTCCCATCCAGACATTATATCATACAACCCTGTGAGGAGCCTTTGTTTGGCCGGTCGGGTTGAAGACACATTAATAGCCGCTCGATGGCTTTCCAAGAGGTTACAGCCGGATGACGTCCCCTTATCTCCTCCAGTATAAGCGGCACATAACAAACGATGTGTCTGGCAGCAGAGACGCTGCGAGGAGCGATACTATCACAGCACACGGGGAGCTCTCCATCTTTCCAGTAACGCGGCAGCGGCTGGCCGGAGCGGGGTGAGCCTCCTCCTGGTCTTACTTGACCGACGTTTCGTGGAAAGCGTCTGATTGGCAGAACGGACGTCGTTCTCCGCAGATGATGAAGGTTGATGCTCTGAGAGCTGCAGCCGGCCAGATAAGGAGAGGACGTCATAGATCAGGAGCGTGAGGCGAATCCTAATGTCCGTCATCGGTACGTGACAAGTGGTCCCCGGCTGCAGCCTTATAGAGGAAACGATTGAAGGAGATGATTGCCATCGGTTCCTTTAAGGGGGAGGACTGATTAAGACCCCCCCTCTCCATGGGCAGCGGACCTACTGGACTGATGTCTTCATGGTTTATAGACCTAGACCGTGTGAGGGTCGGATCTCCGTAGACCGAAATGGATGAAAAGGGTGTACAGAAGTCTTCCTTGGACTCCACGGCGACTTTAGGTCACGATAAAAGTAAGGCATTCTCTTGTTTTCCAATGGCGGGGGGAAGTTGCGCAACAATAAATAATTTTGATCGCCGCTGGTCACGACCTTTTCCATGACATGGAAACATTGGGGTCAAGTCGCTGCAATGCTGCGTTTTTACCGCTAATTGTGATTGACCAAAAACCACTCTGGTGCCCCAGCCTTAGGCCCCATCCACACGGCCGGAATTACGGTCCGCAACTACGGAAGCATTCACTTCTATTGTTCACCGACGCCTTTCCGTTTAATTATGGGACGTTGTCCGGGCCGTAGAGGTATACCGCAACAGATGGGACGTGTCATATCTTTTGCTTTTTACGGTCCATGCTTTGTATGGGAGCACAGCCTGAAAATGCGGGTGGCCGTGCCCGCAATCGCGGCTCGTGGTTACAGGCGCGGCCGTGTGCATGGGGCCTTAGCGTTATGTTTAGACTTCTGCTTTTCGTCTCCCTAAAATTGCCCAACCTAAGGCCCTGTTCACATGGTTTTTTGCAGGCAGAAAGAATCTGCTTCAGAATTCTTGCCTGCCTGCACGTATTTTCTTATTTCTTCAGGTTTTTTTTTTCGCCCTCGGCAATTGAAGGAAGGACCGCGGGTAAAAAACACTGCGTAAAACACTCAGAAATGAGCGCCGTGGCTTTATTATAGAGGCGGAAACTGCGTCAAAGGCCATGCCACCTCCCCCCCCTACGAGTGGTCAAAAGCCAACTGGGAAAAAACAGTCTCTGCCTCGCGTTGAAATCAATGGGGGCGATTTCGGAAGTCTTTTGGTGTTGATTCCGACGCGGTTTCCACGACAAAATCGGCGGCAAAAAACTCTGAACTGACCCGAATTATTTCCCTAGGAGAGCAGGATATCCATGCTTGAATTCCTGTGATTGTGGCACGACCGCGGGCGGCTCCCACCGCACTGCTCATCCTGAGCTGCCTGGTTCATGAACAGAATGCTAGAATCTTACACAGGCCAGGCTGGAAGGGAGAACCATATAACAGGGCATATATTAATGCCAATCGGGGTCTGTAGAAAGCTGGGTGACACTCTGGCTGTGGTCGTCGTCCCCCCCCCCCCCCTACACTGGTAAAGGAAACGACTATTCTATACTGCGTGGAACTCCTAGTTACAGGTATCAAGAGAGACGGCAATTTAATGGTCTTGTTTACAGAAGGCTCTTGATGGTAGAAATGTGACTGACGTGCCCGCATCCTGCACCAAAATAAGCTAATAAAGTCCCAGAAATAATTCATGTCTTTCATCGCTTCCTGTTTTTGATTCTCCGATTTAATCTTGTTGCGTTCGGGACGTCTCTGTCAATCTTCAGCGTTATCGCCAGTGTCCTTCAAATGTATAGAAATCCCGTTCCGGTTGTTTTTTCTTCTCCCTTCAAAGTCGCGCTTTTATTTCTAATTAGTTGCCGGTCGAATTATTTACAAAGCGGTGAAGCTTCAGATATTCCGAGTGTCGATCCCACGTTACAGATCAAGATGTGGAGGCTGGAAATGTGAGATTATAAAACGGCACTTCAGCTGTGTGCGGCATAGGGCTAGTTCACAGAGTATTTTGTCGCTGGTTTTTGACGCGGAAACAGCGCCAAAAAAACTCTCAACCAACTCCCATTGATTTCAAGAATTTTTAGGCAGATTTTGATTTAGCGGTAAAAGCGCTTGCGGGAAAGCGACATGGCGTTTCTTCGGGCGTTTCCGTTTCTGACCTACCATTGATATCCATTTGAGGCAGAGATCGCGTTTTGGGCCGCGGGCGAAAAATGCAGCAAATGTTCTGCCGGCATGTCAAAATCTGCCTAAAAATTCTTGAAGGAATTTTGAGACTTTTTATTTTTTATTTTTTTTTTATTTCCCGCCTGCAAAAATACGGTGTGAACGAAACATTTCCTTATACTGGGTCACAAATTTTATTTTAAATTATATTTATATGTGCGCCGATCAGCCAGAACATTACAACCACGGCCTAATCTCGTGTAGTCGCCCTGGGGCCGGTATATCCGCTCTGACCCGTCGCGGCCTGGACTCCACGAGACGTCTGCAGCAGATCCTTTATATCCTGTAAGGTGTGAGGTGCGGCCTCCAGGGATCGGACTTGTTTCTCCAGCGCATCCCACAGATGATCGATCGGATTGAGATCTGGGGAATTTGGAGACAAGTCATCACCTTGAAGTCTTTGTCATGTTCCTCATCATTCCTGTACAATGTCTGCAGTGTGGCGGGGGCATTATCCTGCAGTGTGGCGGGGGCGTTATCCTGCAGTGTGGCGGGGGCATTATCCTGCAGTGTGGCGGGGGCATTATGCTGCAGTGTGGCGGGGGCGTTATCCTGCAGTGTGGCGGGGGCGTTATCCTGCAGTGTGGCGGGGGCATTATCCTGCAGCGTGGCGGGGGCGTTATCCTGCAGTGTGGCGGGGGCATTATCCTGCAGTGTGGCGGGGGCGTTATCCTGCAGTGTGGCGGGGGCGTTATCCTGCAGTGTGGCGGGGGCGTTATCCTGCAGTGTGGCGGGGGCGTTATCCTGCAGTGTGGCGGGGGCGTTATCCTGCAGTGTGGCGGGGGCGTTATCCTGCAGTGTGGCGGGGGCGTTATCCTGCAGGGTGGCGGGGGCGTTATCCTGCAGTGTGGCGGGGACGTTATCCTGCAGTGTGGCGGGGGCGTTATCCTGCAGTGTGGCGGGGGCGTTATCCTGCAGTGTGGCGGGGGCGTTATCCTGCAGTGTGGCGGGGGCGTTATCCTGCAGTGTGGCGGGGACGTTATCCTGCAGTGTGGCGGGGGCGTTATCCTGCAGTGTGGCGGGGGCGTTATCCTGCAGGGTGGCGGGGGCGTTATCCTGCAGTGTGGCAGGGGGCGTTATCCTGCAGTGTGGCGGGGGCGTTATCCTGCAGTGTGGCGGGGGCGTTATCCTGCAGCGTGGCGGGGGCGTTATCCTGCAGCGTGGCGGGGGCGTTATCCTGCAGCGTGGCGGGGGCGTTATCCTGCAGCGTGGCGGGGGCGTTATCCTGCAGCGTGGCGGGGGCGTTATCCTGCAGCGTGGCGGGGGCGTTATCCTGCAGCGTGGCGGGGCGTTATCCTGCAGCGTGGCAGGGGGCGTTATCCTGCAGCGTGGCAGGGGGCGTTATCCTGCAGCGTGGCAGGGGGCGTTATCCTGCAGCGTGGCAGGGGGCGTTATCCTGCAGCGTGGCGGGGGCGTTATCCTGCAGCGTGGCGGGGGCGTTATCCTGCAGCGCGGCGGGGGGCGTTATCCTGCAGCGCGGCGGGGGCCTTATCCTGATGAAAGAGGGCGCTGCCATCTTGGGCGCCCATGATCCGGTCGTCCGTCCTTGGAGCACTTTTGGTTGGTGATCTATAGAACTGTGATGGATGTGATCTGCGCTAGGCATCATGGGACATGTAGTTACCAGAGCTACTTATGGTGGCAGACAGAGGCCGGATTGTTCTCTTCTAAAAAAACGAATTAGAGGAGCCATAAATGTGTGATCAGTCGGGGTCCAATTGCTGGTACAAAGGATCTAGACTTCTCTTTAAGCCGATGGGACTTGGCGCTCGATATACCGTCCATACACCGCTCATAAATGCGTAGAAATAATTTGCAGCGTTATTTAAAGTCTTGTCTTTTACTCCATTCACCTCTAGAGCTGCATATCAAATTCTGTCTTAGCAGTAGTAAGCTTGCTTGTCATCCCTGCGCGGCCAGACATACAACTTCACAACGTTCCTGTCATACAACGTATCTGTAGTAGTCGTCGTCGTCTTCATGCATCAAACTATTGTGTAGTGTTAGTGTAAAAATGACATCACATTCACCGCGGCAGATCGACTATGGCCTGTACAGATACCGATCCTGCAAGTGGCATCGGTGAAATGTGAGGTAATGCAGCCTGACGGCTAAACTGTATGTTTGAATGCAGCTTTGGGTGTGATTGGGGTATGATCCATGATCGCCACAAGTTAAATAAAGCAAAGCGTTAAAAAGATTCCATATTTTTGTGAAGATTTAAACGCTAAAATATTTCATACTAGAGCAACATGATAAAGAACTAGAAGCCCAGAGTCAGTCTGCTGCTGTAAAGCCGAATAGTAAGAGCTGACTCCTCGCTCCTCCTGGACTCATTTTGCCTCTTTTTACCCAAACCGCATGTGCAATTTACTCATCACGACCTAGATGCGGAAATTCATGTTTTTTTTGTTTATTACATCCTGGGCGAGACAATATTCGATCTACGAGCAAAATCCGAACCCTTTGAGGTCTTCTGACTGGAACGTACAACGCTCTACCGCAAAACCAATTTCCCACCGCAGTGTAAAATGATGCTGAAACTAATTACTGTTCTTTTAAAATCAATAAAACTCCCTGGTCCCGGTGCCGGCACCAGAAAGCAGCGGCGGTATTAACCACCATTCTTATTTCTTTATTATTTTTTTTCTCTTATGCTCCAAGAGATTTCCTGTAACTCATAAAAAAACAAATACGTGACTTCATTTACAGATATTGTATACGGCATCGAGAGCGTGGAACAAATCCATATTCCCGCTTCCGTTTTATGCAATTTTTTTTCTCATAAAAAGCAGGTTAGTCGCAACTCGGCAAGGATCTAATAAAAAACGGTTACTTAAACGGTTGTCAGGCGTCGGCTCTAAGTAATAAAACCCCATGAGATATCAACCGTTCCCTAAAGGTTAAAAATGAGTTCTCCGATTTGATGTCGCTGTCCTTAAACCCCCCCCCCCCCCCCCGTACCTCAAGTTAAAGGATATGTCTACCTGTTAACACCATGGGTTTGTTTTTTTGCTTCAGCTTTCTGTGCTGATTTGATTTATTAATATATCTTTACAGCAGTCCGAGCACCGTTTTTCTGATAGAGCTCCAAATCCTCCGTAAAGATATCAAATTAAATGATGATCTGCACTGCCTGTGGTCACCACTAGAGGGAGCTCACTGCATACTGATTACACATAGAAGTCCATAAGAAAGCCGTATGCAGTGAGCTCCCCCTAGTGGAGGCTGCAGGTAGACAGATTTTTTTTTATCATGATCTGGAGCTCTGACCACTATAAAGATATATTCAGAAATTAATCTGCACAGAATCTTGGACTTATTTATATTATGAAATAAAAAGTTTAAGGCTATGCAGGTCTTAGGCTATGTTCACACAGAGTATTTTGGGGGAGGAATATCTGCCTCAAAATTCCGTTTGGAACTTTGAGGCAGATATTCCTCTCCCTGCACGCCGATTTTCGCGGAGTTTTTCGCCCGCGGCCATTGAGCGCCGCGGGCATAAAACAGCGCGAAATACACTTTCTCTGCCTCCCATTGAAGTCAATGGGAGGTCAGAGGCGGAAGCGCCCGAAGATAGGGCATGTCGCTTCTTTTTCCCGTGAGACAGTTTTACTGCTCGCGGGAAAAAGACGCCGACGCCTCCCATTGAAATCAATGGGAGGCGTTCTCGGGCCGTTTTTGCCGAGTTTTGCGACGCGGTTTCCGCGTCAAAATACCCCGTGTGAACATAGCCTAAGGGTGGAAATCGCTTCAAGCCAAACTGGACAAATCAAAGACCCCTGAAGTCCAACTTTTTTTTATTTATTTTTTATTTTCCCTTTTTGAAGGGGTTGTATGAGATTGCAAAAACATGGCTGACGTCTTCCAAACGCCTCGACACTTGTCCATGGGGTGTCTGGTGTTGCAGTTCAGCCCTATTCATTTAAATGTAATTCCAGTGCCAACCTATGGACAAGAGAAGGCGCTGTTTCTGGCGGAAGGCAGACTGGTTTTTCTGATTTCATACAACACCTGTAAGGAAAGAAAATTCAAACCGGCTCCTGGAGGGTCCAACTGCCTAATGTCCAGCCTGACGTCCAACCAGGACTGGACAGAATTTCTGGAGACAGTGAACCCGAAAATTGGGGCTGGATAATTTTTGGGTATTCTATTGAGGTCTATAGAAGTCCTTATTGTGGGCCTCATAAAATCAGTGACCCAAGTGACTTTTTCGCTCGCTCTCTCTTTTACTTTTCTCTTTCTTTTCTCTTTCTTTTCTCTCGCTCGCTCTTTCTTTGCTCTCGCTCGCTCTTTCTTTGCTCTCGCTCGCTCTTTCTTTGCTCTCGCTCGCTCTTTCTTTGCTCTCGCTCGCTCTTTCTTTGCTCTCGCTCGCTCTGCTCTTTGCTCTCGCTCGCTCTGCTCTTTGCTCTCGCTCGCTCTGCTCTTTGCTCTCGCTCGCTCTGCTCTTTGCTCTCGCTCGCTCTGCTCTTTGCTCTCGCTCGCTCTGCTCTTTGCTCTCGCTCGCTCTGCTCTTTGCTCTCGCTCGCTCTGCTCTTTGCTCTCGCTCGCTCTGCTCTTTGCTCTCGCTCTGCTCTTTGCTCTCGCTCGCTCTGCTCTTTGCTCTCGCTCGCTCTGCTCTTTGCTCTCGCTCGCTCTGCTCTTTGCTCTCGCTCGCTCTGCTCTTTGCTCTCGCTCGCTCTGCTCTTTGCTCTCGCTCGCTCTGCTCTTTGCTCTCGCTCGCTCTGCTCTTTGCTCTCGCTCGCTCTGCTCTTTCTTTTCTCTTTCTTTGCTCTCGCTCGCTCTGCTCTTTCTTTTCTCTTTCTTTGCTCTCGCTCTCTTCTTCTCTCCCAACTTGTACTTTGTCGTCGTCTTCACTTTTCCTCGGTCTTTGTCCCTGCAGGGAGCTGACAAGAACGTAAAAGGACCTGACGGACTGAGTGCCTTGGAATCCACAGACGACCTGTCTATTAAGGAACTTCTTCATTGATGGGACTGGAGTTTGTCTGCGACGTTTGCCTCTCACTGCTGTCTTATTCTGTTCCTTTTTTTTTTTTTTTTTTTTTTTTCTGCCGTTTGATTCAACCATCTCTTAAATCTGAGGACACAAAGTAAGGAGAGCAGCGGCCGCCTCAGTCACACCAAGTACCCAAGCACCATGTTAGGCTTTCGAAGATTGGCGAATGTACCACTGTCGCAAGCGGTGTTGGGTGTTTGGGGATCGCCCCATAACGATCATCTCTGGTTAACTAGAATTCCCCATCCACCGGGATTGTGTGCGCTGGGCCCATGACCTTCTTATTTAGTATAATGAGTGGTATGAAGCAGTTCTTGGCTTTGGCGCCATGTTCTATACAGTTTAATAAAAAGTTTCACCCGACGCAGTTTAATGAGGTTTTGTATCATCTTAAACCATAAATCATGACCCAAAGCCATGAATCAAAATGTATTTAAAGGAATAAACCATTTTTACCAGCATATTACAGTTAATATCCACATACGATGCTGAGTAACTTTGCAAGACTTTATTTTGTCTAGACCATTTTGACTTGCATCACGTTTTGTACTCCAGTCACCTCCAAAGCAGCACATTTTATACTTTAGTCACATCCGAAGCTGCAGTCTGTTCTATTTGCAAGCAGAGCATTCATTTGAAGGTGAACTATAAACATAATTTATTTTTTTTACTATCCCCTTGGATGCGTCTGGAGAAGAAAACTTGCCGTAACTCAATCTGTACAGAATACGTAAGCAAAGTTACTTAACATTATGGAAGATTTCTGTAAAAAAAAAGTGGCGTTTCCTTTAAGCGATTTGCTTACTAATCAAAAACCTTTATTCTCTGCAGTTGGTTGGAATTTTTGTCTTTTCTATTTTTCCCTTTGCCTATTATGTGCATTAAAGGGGTTGTCCAGGGTTAGAAAAACATGGCTGCTGTGTTCCAAAAACAGCGCCACATCTGTCCATGGGTCCTATCTGGTATTGCAGCTAAGCTCTATTCATTTTAATAGTGCTGAGCTGCAATACCAAACAGAACCTGTGGACAGGAGTGGCGCTGTTTGTGGAAGACCACAGCCATGTTTCCCTAATCTTAGACAACCCCTTTAAATCATTTGCGGTGCCGCTTGTGGACTACTTTGCATAGTGTATTTTTGTATTTGTACATTGGGAGAACGGCGTCAGGACTGTAGTAATGTATCTTATTATGGACAGATATATAATACTTGCTCCTGTGCGGTCAATTATTTTTGGCCCTATAGGACCCCTACAATTCGTAGACTGTACCGTTTTTTTATATGAGCGAACATAGAGACTTTATTGTAACTCGCCAAATTCATTTTAGTGAACTAGCTCCTATTTCCAGCTGGCTGAACTACAACTCCCAGCATTCCCTGCCTCCTACAGTCATTAAGATAAACTGGGACAAGCCAGACTAGACAGCACTATCTCAGTATGCCGGTCCCGTAATCACTGTTTTCTTTCCTGCCACTTTTAAGGGGTTGTTCAGCCTAGGAAAAACATGGCTGCTCTTTTCCAAATGTGACTGAGCTGCAATACCACAAACAACCTGTGGACAGGTGTGGCGCTATTCTTTGAAAAGTAGCTATGCTCTTTTATAAGTGGCGTTTAAGGTGGCAGTAGGCCCTGGCACGAAAGAGTCTTGACACGCCGCTTACTTGTCCTGCGATTGGCTACATTAATATGTTGCAGGCTGTAGCTTCAGTGGGCCTTTACTTGGCCTTTTAGATTTATTGTCACCTCCTCCATAGATCTCCTTCCCACTGATGCCCCAAACCATTGATTGTGGCAGTAATAGCGATTGTGTCCATGTCCCATTTTTGACCATTCCCGTCACTCCGAGGCCGTTGGCGCTTCCTTCCTGCCGCTCCAGGACTTTGGCTGCTATAATCCCTCTCTACCCTGCGAATGACGCCCCCTTGCTTTTTCTATTTCTGACATTTATTGGATGTTGCTTAGAAGTGATGAATGTATTATGTGCATGGGGCCCCCTATGGATGCTCAGGGGCCCATCATACCCAGCACCCGGGGTCATTCATATCTGAGGCCTTATAATTCAGACCCCATGAAAAGCTTCATAGTAAGAGGCTGGATTCAAAAGTTACATCTTTTTACTTGACCCCTGACTTTTTTTTTTTTTTTTTTGTCTTTTCTTCTATTTGCTTTGCTTGAATTAAATCGATAATTTTTTTTTTATTGTTATTTTGAATAAATTAAATCTCTGCAGTCGCTTTAATCTTTTGTTTTTATTCTGTTTGTAAAACTTTTTGCTTCCATCTGGAAGTTCACTCCAAAGGAAAAAAAAAAAAGAATAAATAAATGTTAACAACTCTATGGTGGTCATGTCGGTAAAATGTTGTCCTTATTTATAGGGGGTTGTACTGAATTTTCGTATAAGAATAAACGGCCGTCTGAAATCTTAAAGGGGGTTGGACAAGGTTAGAAGATCGTGCCTGCTTTTTTTTTTTTTTTTTTTTTTAAAACAGCGCCACATGTGTCCGCAGGTTGTGTGCGGTATCGCAGCTGAGTCCAATTCATTTCAATGGAACTGAGCTGCAATACCGGTCACAACCTATAGAGACATGCGATGCGATTTTGTGGAGTAAAGCAGCCGTGTTTTTCGGTCTATTGATTGTGACTAGGATTGCAGCTCAGTTTATTTGAAGTAAAGGGGGCTGAGCTGTAATACCACACACAACCTGTGGACAGGTGTGGCACTGTTTGGGGAGGAAAGCAGCCATGGTTTTCTAATCTTGGACAATCACTTTAAAACTGACCGTAGACTTAAAGGGGTTTTCCCACAACGCATGCATCCCCTAGCCACAGGATCGGGGAGACGTGTGATCGCTGGTGGTATGACCTCTGGGACCCCCATTGATGAGGAGAATGGGGGACCGAATATGCCATAGAAATTAATGGAGCCCTGGCCAAGCATGCACATAAGCACTCCATTCTCATGGAGCGCTTCAGGGGAATTTCTGTTCTCATCACTGGGGGTCCCACCTGTTGAACCCCCAGTGATTGCACATGTATCCTGTGCATGGGGGATACAGGTGTATTGTGGGAAAACACCTTTAAAAAAAAATGCAACTCATCAGATCGGGGTGGTAATATTTTTCTGGCAGTTGGGAACCCTATATTAAGAGCGCCACTCTTGTCCATGTGGCTGTGTCTGGTATTGCAGCTCAGCCTCATTGACTGTTTCTAGGAGGGAAAAAAAAACAAACACTCTTTTTACTCTCATGCAACCTCTTTAATGATGGGAGGAGAGAGAAGACCCCCCCCCCCCCCCCCTCTGGTGGTCTTATACCCTGGGCTCCCCCCTTTTAAAAACTATACGCTTTGTCTGGTTGATTTTAATTCATGAGAAAGTTGCACTTGACTGGGGCTTTAGGGCTTGTTGCTTTGTCGCTGAGGATCGTTCAGTTTTTCCTTTCACAGCAGCGCTCCTGTCCACTGCCAGCCCCATTGCACTGGTTTGATGTCATTTCTTGTCCCCAGTGGGACCCAACTTTCATTCTCCGGTTTGGTGGGGATCTCGGCTGTCGGTCGGCAGCCTGAATATGGAATTCTATAGCTTCCTTAGAACTCTCTAATAAATCTGTCTTCACCCAGCTCCCCCTAGTGGTGACAGCAGGAAGCCAGAATTGTTTCATTTACCTCTGTGTCAAGCGAAGAACCAAAAAATAGTGTATATACACCCCCTAGTGGTCATTTAATGGAAATCTAGTTTTGGGACTAGGTGTGATGAGTGCCTTGAGGAAACTGACTGTTTTCTGAACACCCAATCAATCAGTTCTTGATTTCTCATCTTTCTGGACCCTTGTGAGTGTTACATGGAGGGAGTCTGATTATTGGGGGGGTTTTACTCCAGTTACGGAGAGCTGCCATGTAAGACTGATAGGGGTTAGAGATGCTGTACCTGCGACAATCTTGGCTTTTATTAAAAAAGGAAGGGTCTTCAGGAGCCAACTACTTTACTGGAGCGGAATTGCAATACCAGATGTGGCCTGGTATTGCAGGAGTGGCGCTGTTTCTAAGAAAAAAAAAAATTTTTTTTCTAGTCTGGACTACTCCTTTAATGCATGCCATCCAGCCTTCACAGCAGCAACTTGACAGAAGAGGACGTGGAAGGAGGGCTCTTGATAGTGCGCAGTGCCCTTTAAGGGTCATTGGCCATAAAACCCGGTGTTACGCTGGATGAGGACAGCGCCTCCTGAGGATTAGAGTCGATGTGAATCCAGACGTGTATCTTGCCCCTACAGAGGATTTCCTGGGCGCTGACGTGTAAGAAAACGAAGGCGGTAATTGCTTGTTGTTTCCATGTTGCGGGATTGATCTGAATCCTTAGATTTCCTTTATCTTCGCCAAAATCGCTTTTCTTCGTTTGTCTAAATACAATTGAAGGGCTGAGTTTGTCTCGTTGACTGTTCTGCAGTGAAGCCTTACGGAGTCTGTGAATAGAAGGTGTAAATGGCAGTCGCCTCCCGTCACTCATAAGACAGGCGGCGGATCTCCAGATCTCGGTATTAAGGAGCAGCCGCCACTCCCATGCCTGCCGGAAGGCGGAAAGCTTCTTGTGTTGGGGGCTGTACACATGTCAGGTCCGTTACGGTCGTCAACCTGACGTTCGGATGCGGGTGTTAGGGTATGTTCACACGTAGTCAACAAAAACGTCTGAAAATCCAGAGCTGTTTTCAAGGGAAAACAGACCCTGCTTTTCAGACGTTTTTTTACCAACTCGCATTTTTCGCAGCGTTTTTTACGTCCGATTTTGGAGCTGTTTTCATTGGAGTCTATGAGAAAACAGCTCCAAAAACGTCCAAAGAAGTGTCCTGCACTTCTTTTGACGAGGCTGTATTTTTACGCGTCGTCGTTTGACAGCTGTCAAACGACGACGCGTAAATAACAGGTCGTCTGCACAGTACGTCGGCAAACCCATTCAAATGAATGGGCAGATGTTTGCCGACGTATTGGAGCCGTATTTCCAGACGTAAAACGAGGCAAAATACGCCTCGTATACGTCTGAAATTAGGCCGTGTGAACATACCCTTAAAGCTAATCCTATAGACTCTTCCAAAAATGCCTTGCTTTTGAATTGCTCAAGATCTCTGCTTGCTGTCCAATCCAGAGGCTAAAAAACACAGACCTAATACTTCACAGCTGAGAATCTGCTACAATTGTATCCAGTCTAGACCATGTATGAGGCAGCAACTGACCGGTCAGTTCTTGAAGTTGGGAGCAGGAAAAATGGAGAAGTGTAAAAATCTGAGGGAATGGGACGAGGGCCAAAGTGTGACGTGTAGACGACTGGGTCAGAACATCTCCAGAACGGCCGGTCTTGTGGGGGGCTCCCGGTATGCAGTCATTGATACCTAGCAAAAGTGCTCCAAGGAAGGACGACTGGTGACCGGCGACAGGGTCGTGGGCGCCCGAGGATCATTGATGTGCGGAGTGAAGGCTAGCCCGACTGGTCCGATCCCACAGAAGAGGTACCACAAATTACTGAAAAAGTTACCACTGGTTGTGATAGAAGCTGTCAGGACACGCAGAGCATCGCAGCTTGCTGTATATGGGGCTGTGCACCCGCAGACCGGTCCGAGTGCCCATGCCGACCCCTGTCCACCGCTGAAAGCTCCTACAATGGACACGTGAGCATCAGAACTGGAGAATGGAAGAAGACGCCTGGTGTGATGAATCATGTTTTACATCCTGTGGACGGCCGGGTGCGTGTGCGTCACTTACCTGCGGGCGGGGGGGATGGCAGCAGGATGCATTATGGGAAGAACACAAGCCGGCGGGGGCAGGGTGAAGATCTGGACAATGTTCTGCTGGGAAACCTGGTGTCCTGACATTCATGTGGATGTGTCAAGTACCCCCGACCTAAACATTCCTGCAGACAAGTGCCCCCTTCATGGCAGCGGTATGCCCTAGTGGCAGCGCCCTCTTCCAGCAGGATAACGCCCCCGCCACACTGCAGGATAACGCCCCCGCCACACTGCAGACATTGTACCGGAATGATGAGGAACATGAGAAAGATTCAAGGCGATGACCTGTCTCCAAATTCCCCAGATCTCAATCCGAGCACTCATCTGTGGGATGTGCTGGAGAAACAAGTCCGATCCCTGGAGGCCGTCTCATGGAGTCCAGGCCGCGACGGGCCAGAGATGTTTTTACTCTCCGGTTGGCTGCTCTGCACTCGGAGGCGTCTCATGAAGAAGAGAATCAAGGGAAGACCAGTGTCGGACTATGAGGTCAATTTCTGCTTCTCCGCCATTGGGACTATTGTCTGATGATCAGGATTTCCGGACTATTGGGTGACCGACTAATGGACTTTTACAGTGTTATATTCTACTGGGATTGGTCATTTCCGGGCAGCATCTCAATGAGGAGAGAAATGTACAATAATGTTCCCCTCGTCCCCTTTCCCCTCGTCTTGTTCTGCAAACAACTTGTAGATCTTATTCTCCAGAAGTTCATGGTGGTCGGCTGGCAGCAGATCAGTGAAACACTTCCCCGACCTCGTGAGAGAGACCGCCAACGTCAGGTGCATACCAAACACTGCGCTCATTCTTCCGGCGGGGCACAGGGGAGCGCGGGAAGAGACCAGCCGGAGATTGCTACGCTGCTTCTGGTGTTCTCTGAAAATGATTAATGATTTTAGTGGAGCAGAGAAAAAGGAAAGCGCTATGTGGTAACTCGGCTTTATTACCGCAAGGCACAATGTAATATACAGGGCGCACAAACATTGGGGGATTAATGTCACGGCAAGAATAGAATATGGACGCCGGCGAAAGAAGCGCAATGAGTCATAATAATTCATATAAAATACAATGTCCCTATCCGGGGGTATTATGTAGAATGTCGGAGGAGGTTCCTTGACGTCGCTGCTACATCCCTACGTGTCTAACGACTCTCCGCCACCTAAACCTGGCAGTGTTATCAGAGGAGCGTATGATATTAGTCACACATATGGAAGTAGATGTTTCCGGAGGTTCTTCGCACTGTGAGACATCACACCGTATAGTATATAATATCCAAATAATACTACCGTATAGTGCCCACATAATCTATAATATCCAAATAATACTACCGTATAGTGCCCACATAATATATAATATCCAAATAATACTACCGTATAGTGCCCACATAATCTACAATATCCAAATAATACTACCGTATAGTGCCCACATAATCTATAATATCCAAATAATACTACCGTATAGTGCCCACATAATATATAATATCCAAATAATACTAGTGTATAGTGCCCACATAATATATAATATCCAAATAATACTACCGTATAGTGCCCACATAATATATAATATCCAAATAATACTACCGTATAGTGCCCACATAATCTATAACATACAAATAATACTACCGTATAGTGCCCACATAATCTACAATATCCAAATAATACTACCGTATAGTGCCCACATAATCTATAATATCCAAATACTACCGTATAGTGCCCACATAATATATAATATCCAAATAATACTACCGTATAGTGCCCACATAATCTATAATATCCAAATAATACTACCGTATAGTGCCCACATAATCTATAATATCCAAATAATACTACCGTATAGTGCCCACATAATCTATAATATCCAAATAATACTACCGTATAGTGCCCACATAATATATAATATACAAATAATACTACCGTATAGTGCCCACACATAATATATAATATCCAAATAATACTACCGTATAGTGCCCACATAATCTATAATATCCAAATAATACTACCGTATAGTGCCCACATAATCTATAATATCCAAATAATACTACCGTATAGTGCCCACATAATCTATAATATCCAAATAATACTACCGTATAGTGCCCACATAATATATAATATCCAAATAATACTACCGTATAGTGCCCACATAATATATAATATACAAATAATACTACCGTATAGTGCCCACACATAATATATAATATCCAAATAATACTACCGTATAGTGCCCACATAATCTATAATATCCAAATAATACTACCGTATAGTGCCCACATAATATATAATATCCAAATAATACTACCGTATAGTGCCCACATAATATATAATATCCAAATAATACTACCGTATAGTGCCCACATAATATATAATATACAAATAATACTACCGTATAGTGCCCACACATAATATATAATATCCAAATAATACTACCGTATAGTGCCCACATAATCTATAATATCCAAATAATACTACCGTATAGTGCCCACATAATCTATAATATACAAATAATACTACCGTATAGTGCCCACATAATCTATAATATCCAAATAATACTACCGTATAGTGCCCACATAATATATAATATCCAAATAATACTACCGTATAGTGCCCACATAATCTATAATATCCAAATAATACTACCGTATAGTGCCCACATAATCTATGATATCCAAATAATACTACCGTATAGTGCCCACATAATCTATAATATCAAAATAATACTACCGTATAGTGCCCACATAATCTATAATATCCAAATAATACTACCGTATAGTGCCCACATAATCTATAATATCCAAATAATACCGTATAGTGCCCACATAATATATAATATCCAAATAATACTACCGTATAGGGCCAACATAATCTATAATATACAAATAATACTACCGTATAGTGCCCACATAATCTATAATATCCAAATAATACTACCGTATAGTGCCCACATAATCTATAATATCCAAATAATACTACCGAATAGTGCCCACATAATATATAATATCCAAATAATACTACCGTATAGTGCCCACACATAATCTATAATATCCAAATAATACTACCGTATAGTGCCCACATAATATATAATATACAAATAATACTACCGTATAGTGCCCACACATAATCTATAATATCCAAATAATACTACCGTATAGTGCCCACATAATATATAATATACAAATAATACTACCGTATAGTGCCCACATAATATATAATATACAAATAATACTACCGTATAGTGCCCACATAATCTATAATATCCAAATAATACTACCGTATAGTACCCACATAATATATAATATCCAAATAATACTACCGTATAGTGCCCACACATAATATATAATATCCAAATAATACTACCGTATAGTGCCCACATAATATATAATATCCAAATAATACTAGTGTATAGTGCCCACATAATATATAATATACAAATAATACTACCGTATAGTTCCCACACATAATCTATAATATCCAAATAATACTACCGTATAGTGCCCACATAATCTATAATATCCAAATAATACTACCGTATAGTGCCCACATAATATATAATATCCAAATAATACTACCGTATAGTGCCCACATAATCTACAATATCCAAATAATACTACCGTATAGTGCCCACATAATCTATAATATACAAATAATCTATAATATACAAATAATACTACCATATAGTGCCCACATAATATATAATATACAAATAATACTACCGAATAGTGCCCACATAATCTACAATATCCAAATAATACTACCGTATAGTGCCCACATACTATATAATATCCAAATAATACTACCGTATAGTGCCCACATAATCTATAATATACAAATAATACTACCGTATAGTGCCCACATAATATATAATATACAAATAATACTACCGTATAGTGCCCACATAATATATAATATCCAAATAATACTACCGTATAGTGCCCACATAATCTATAATATACAAATAATACTACCGTATAGTGCCCACATAATCTATAATATCCAAATAATACTACTGTATAGTGCCCACATAATCTATAATATCCAAATAATACTACCGTATAGTGCCCACATCATATATAATATACAAATAATACTACCGTATAGTGCCCACATAATCTACAATATCCAAATAATACTACCGTATAGTGCCCACATAATCTATAATATACAAATAATACTACCGTATAGTGCCCACATAATCTACAATATCCAAATAATACTACCGTATAGTGCCCACATAATCTATAATATACAAATAATACTACCGTATAGTGCCCACATAATATATAATATACAAATAATACTACTGTATAGTGCCCACATAATATATAATATCCAAATAATACTACCGTATAGTGCCCACATAATATATAATATACAAATAATACTACCGTATAGTGCCCACATCATATATAATATACAAATAATACTACCGTATAGTGCCCACATAATCTATAATATCCAAATAATACTACCGTATAGGGCCAACATAATATATAATATCCAAATAATACTACCGTATAGTGCCAACATAATCTATAATATCCAAATAATACTACCGTATAGTGCCCACATAATATATAATATCCAAATAATACTAGTGTATAGTGCCCACATAATCTATAATATCCAAATAATTCTACCGTATAGTGCCCACATAATCTATAATATCCAAATAATACTACTGTATAGTGCCCACATAATATATAATATCCAAATAATACTACCGTATAGTGCCCACATAATCTATAATATCCAAATAATACTACTGTATAGTGCCCACATAATATATAATATCCAAATAATACTACCGTATAGTGCCCACATAATCTATAATATCCAAATAATACTACCGTATAGTGCCCACATAATATATAATATCCAAATAATACTACCGTATAGTGCCAACATAATCTATAATATCCAAATAATACTACCGTATAGTGCCCACATAATATATAATATACAAATAATACTACCGTATAGTGCCCACATAATCTATAATATCCAAATAATTCTACCGTATAGTGCCCACATAATATATAATATACAAATAATACTACCGTATAGGGCCAACATAATCTATAATATACAAATAATACTACTGTATAGTGCCCACATAATCTATAATATCCAAATAATACTACCGAATAGTGCCCACATAATCTATAATATACAAATAATACTACCGTATAGTGCCCACATAATATATAATATCCAAATAATACTACCGTATAGTGCCCACATAATATATAATATCCAAATAATACTACCGTATAGTGCCCACATAATATATAATATCCAAATAATACTACCGTATAGTGCCCACATAATCTATAATATCCAAATAATACTACCGTATAGTGCCCACATAATCTATAATATCCAAATAATACTACCGTATAGTGCCCACATAATATATAATATCCAAATAATACTACCGTATAGTGCCCACATAATATATAATATACAAATAATACTACCGTATAGTGCCCACATAATCTATAATATCCAAATAATACTACCGTATAGTGCCCACATAATATATAATATACAAATAATACTACCGTATAGTGCCCACATAATCTATAATATCCAAATAATACTACCGTATAGTGCCCACATAATCTATAATATCCAAATAATACTACCGTATAGTGCCCACATAATCTATAATATACAAATAATACTAGTGTATAGTGCCCACATAATCTATAATATCCAAATAATACTACCGTATAGTGCCCACATAATCTATGATATCCAAATAATACTACCGTATAGTGCCCACATAATCTATAATATCCAAATAATACTACCATACAGCGCCCACATAATATCCAAATCCTACTCCCATGTAGCACCCACATAATATCTCCATTCAGTATCCCAATAGTATTACCATACAGTGCCTCCATATAACTCTGCCATTCAATGCACAAATAATGGTGCCAACACTGCAACATTATCCTGGTCGTCGATTAATGTTAATATCCCTAGTGGTCTAGGGTGGTGAAGGATTTGATGGAGACATCCGTGGTGTCTCGGGTGGTAAATGGGTGAATGGAGACATCCCTGGTTGCCTGGGGCATTAAACGGGTTAATGGAGACATCCCTTTTGGGGTAGGATGATGTATGGGTTAATGGAGACATCCCTGGTTGTCTAGGGCATTAAACGGGTTAATGGAGACATTCCTTTTGGGGTAGGGTGACGAACGAGATAACGGAAACATCCCTGGTGGTCTAGGGCGGTAAAGGGGTCAATGGAGACAACCCTATTAGTGTAGGGTGATTAATGGGTTAATGAAGACATCCCTGGTAGTCTAGGGAGATTATAGAGTTAATGAAGACATCCCTGATGGGCTAGAGCGATAAAGATGTTAATGAAGACATCCCTGGTGGTCTAGGATGGTAGAGGGCTTAGTAGAGACACCCTTATTGGTGTAGGGTGATGAATGAGTTAATGGAAACATCCCTGGAGGTCTAGGGCAGTAAAGGGGTTAATGGAGACATTCCTTGTTGTCTAGGGTGATGAATGGGTTAAAGCACACATCACTTGTGGTCTAGGGCAGTGAAGAAATGAATGGGGAAATCCCCGGTGGTCTAGGGTGGTCAAAGAGTTAATGGAAACATCTCTGGTGGTGTAGGGTGGTCAAGGGGTTAATGGAGATATCACTGGTGGTCTAAGGTGGTAAAGGGGTTTAATGAAAACATTCCCTGGTGGTCTAGGATGAGGAATGGATTAAAGGTCACATCACTTGTGGTGTAGGGCAGTGAAGAAGTTAATGGGGACATCCCTGGTGGTAAAGGGGTTAATGGGAACATTCCTGGTGGTCTAGGGCAGTACAGGGGTTAATGGACACATCTGTGGTGGTCTAGGGTGAGGAATGGGTTAAAGGACACATCACTTGTGGTCTAGGGCAGTGAAGAAGTTAATGAAGACATCCCTGGTGGTCTAGGGGTTTAAATAACAGAAATAGCTGATCACAGTGAACAATAGATTTCTTTCAGCTGTGCAGTAAATGGTAAGAGAAGAGATTTTCCATTCAGTGTCCCTTTAAATTTCATTTATTCATTGCACACTGTGAGAAGAAGGCAGCTCTATAAACTGATAACATTTAGGAGCTCTGAATTAAAGGGGTATACCCCTGGGACCCCCGCTGATGCCTGGCATATGAATGAAGCAGCGCTGCGATCGTCCTCCCGTCTGAGGCTGTAATCTGCTCATATTGATGTACATATTGGTATCTGCTATATGGGAGAAACCGGAGTTGCATTTCAATATCCTGGTGTGAATAGCGCCTAAACCTGTGTTATACATCGTTACCCCCTCCCCCCTCTCTCCTCTGCCTCTTCTCACATAAGTGTCAGTTTTCACTGTCGTTCTAGCATTCTATTCTTCAGAATAAATAAAGCTATAGCGGGGCTTCCAATGAATTCTTGTTATTATTACGTGTGACTTCAGTCTATGGGGGTCTTGGGGTTGCTCTTTAACATTGAATATTTACCTCTGCAGGATCCGTACAATGAGCACGCTGCGTCTTCGTACTGTCTCTTGATTGACATCTCATCAATGATTCACAGAGGAAGAAATACATCTGAAAACAGGCGGATTCCCGATTGATCGCCGGTTAGTCACTTAAGTAAATGGCAGAATTGGCAGCAATTAAACGCAGCATATAGACGATACATCACGAGCTGTGTACTCAGTCTGCTCTTACTGCAAAAATCCCTGACAAGAATAGTTACCTGATGTCTATTAATATTGACAGGTGTCAAATGAGGTTTAGAATCCTGTACAGCCGGGTCGCCTATAGGGTGTCCAGCGGTGCGGTTGAAGACTGTTGGTGCCTGGTCTATGGTAAGGCTTAGAAAATCTTATTAGGAGTTTCCAGGGGTCTCAGGACCCTCATCTACCAGCTGGACCGGAGAGCACCAAAGTGTCCTTCGCTCTGAAGAACCCGTCACATCCATGCATTACACTGACGGGCCATTGATTTCAATATGAATTGTGTAATACTTAATTACCCCTGCGGGAGTGCTATAGGGAACACTTGCTGCTAGGTTGCCCGGTTGATCGCTGGGGATCCTATCAGCATTGTAGCCCGTGATCAACTAATTACAGGTAACCCTTTTACCAAAACAGGATTTTCCAAAACTGAGGACCAAAACTGCTAACATGCTGCCCCCTGAAGTAAGGAAAGGGTACTGTTTGTCTTGGCTCAAGTATGATGCAGTAATGTCGATGGTGATTAGGATCCATGTAATGTCACTATGACAAGGCTGAATTGCCATAGCTTAGACAGGGAGTGTTGTCATGGACCTGGACGTGGACTTACTGAGTTATTATTGGATTTAGCTTCAAGGGATTTTCCACAATTAGAAAAACATGGCTGCCTTCTCCCCAAAACAGCACCACACCTGTCCACAGGCTGTGTGTGGTATTGCAGCCTAGCCCCATTCACTTCAATTTAGCTGCAATACCAGATACAACCCATTGACAGATGCGGCGCTGTTTCTGGAAGAAAGCAGCCGTGTTTCTGTAATCCTGGACAACCCCTTTAAGGATAGACTGGGGAGCAGCATCTAAGGCATTGTACATTTTCACAATCCTTTGCAAGGAGAAATAGACTTTATGGGATGAAATCTTCAGGTCGCTGCACCCAGAACTGTTTCTTGTTGCAAATGCTGATGGGGACATAAGCAGGGACGTCAGTAGGAGGCTAGCATGGATCATGTCGACAAACAGGGACACAATAAGAAAGATGACCCTGCATAGAAACCTTAAAACTTAATTGCTCAGACACCGAAGTGACAATTTACTATGTACCGGCCCTTTAAATCCAAAGAAGTGACAACCGTATGAGCTTAGGCCAAGAAATGGCAGTGGCAGCCTATGGGTGTTATTATACATCGTTACCCCCTCCCCCCTCTCTCCTCTGCCTCTTCTCTTATAAGTGTCAGTTTTCACTGTCTTTCTAGCATTCTATTCTTCAGAATAAATAAAGCTATAGCGGGGCTTAGAATCAAACGTTATTCTTACCTCGGCTATGTTCACACGGGGTATTTTGACGAGTTTTTTGACGCGGAAACCGCGTCGCAAAACTCGGCAGAAACGGCCCGAGAACGCCTCCCATTGATTTCAATGGGAGGCGTCGGCGTCTTTTTCCCGCGAGCAGTAAGGGTATGTTCACACGGCCTATTTACGGACGTAATTCGGGCGTTTTTGCCCCGAATTACGTCTGAAAATAGCGCCTCAATAGCGCTGACAAACATCTGCCCATTGAAAGCAATGGGCAGACGTTTGTCTGTTCACACGAGGCGTATATTTACGCGCCGCTGTCAAATGACGGCGCGTAAATAGACGCCCGCGTAGAAGAAGTGACCTGTCACTTCTTTGGCCGTAATTGGAGCCGCTATTCATTGACTCCAATGAATAGCAGCGCTAATTACGGCCGTAATTGACGCGGCGTTCAAGCGCCTTCACATGCCGGTACGGCTGAAATTACGGGGATGTTTTCAGGCTGAAACATCCCCGTAATTTCAGCCGTAACGGACGCCCTCGTGTGAACATACCCTAAAACTGCCTCGCGGGAAAAAGAAGCGACATGCCCTATCTTCGGGCGCTTCCGCCTCCGACCTCCCATTGACTTCAATGGGAGGCAGGAGAAAGCGTATTTCTCGCTGTTTTATGCCCGCGGCGCTCAATGGCCGCGGGCGAAAAACGGCGCGATAATTGCCGCGAAAATCGGCGTGCAGGGAGAGGAATATCTGCCTCAAAGTTCCAAACGGAATTTTGAGGCAGATATTCCTCCCCCAAAATACTCCGTGTGAACATAGCCCTAGGGTCTTGGGGTAGCTTTTTACTACTGAATATTTAGCCCCCGCTGGTCGAGTCTTCAGAAACAATGGTTCTCGCCGGAGAGAGGCACACGCTGTTGCTTTCCAAATTAGCTCTTGGGACAGCGCCAGCCTATGGGTGTTATTATACATCGCTACACCCTCCCCCTCTCTCCTCTGCCTCTTATAAGTGTCAGTTTTCACTGTCGTTCTAGCATTCTATTCTTCAAAATAAATAAAGCCATAGCAGGTAGGAGAGAGAAGAAGGTGCATATCCTGACAACTTTAATGAGGCTTAAATGGATTTAAAAAAAAAAATCCTGGTAAAAAAAACCTTCAAAATGCTCTGAATATCCTATAAACACCGAACAATACGATGGTGGGCAGCCCAGACCAATAGGAAATGAAATCCTGGCACATAATGGTATGGCAAAAGCGGCACGATGACTGTAATATAGATAGAAAGTTCTGATCTTATCAAATTTTGCAAGGTTGGGAAAAATGAAAAAGAGGTCACCGGTGGCTGCGACGCAGGAGCACTCCGACCCCTTCCTATTAAACAAGATGTAAGATCTCTGCACAAAGCCTCATATCTGAATGGTTCTGTGTAGGGCAGAGGCTCTAATGGCAGTGATATATGGAGGCAATAGCCGAGACCCTACATTGTAATAACCGCCTCTCTTTTATCACTGGAATCATTTCTTTTTCTTTTTTTCTTTCATCCCAGGGGAACGGAGAAATGAATTTGAAAATGTGAGTCACTTTGCCCGTTCCCGATTTATCTTCTGCATTGCAACTACACATGTAGCCCGGTCTGAATTAAAGTCTGTATAGGTTTCTGAGATTTACTGTAGCAAAATATTATCATAGTACTACTCTGATACTACCACATATTGCCCAATTAATACAGTATATATAGTGCCATACAGTGCACAAATAATGCTGCCATATAGAGCCAAGTAACAGTCCAATACAGTGCCCACATATTACCACCATAGAGCACCGAAAACATCCCACTACTCCGAGCCAAACAACAGTGCTAAACAATGCCCCAATAATAGTACAGTCCGCAAATAATGCTGCCATATAGAGCCAAATGACAGCACCATAAATATAGTCCCATACAGTGCACAAATATTACCACCTTGGAAAACCAGTACCGTACTGTGCCCTCATAATACCACCATACAATACCTAAATCACACCACTATACAGAGCCGAATACAGTGCCAAATAAATACCACCATAAAGAGACAAGTAGTAGAGTCATACAATGCACATGTGATAGCGCCAAACAGGGCCAAGTAACAGTACCATACAGTGCCCACATGTTAGCACCTAAACCATCTCAACCATAGAGGGTCAAACAATAGTGCTAAACAAAAAAATGCTCAAATAATAGTGCTTAAAAAATGCACCATACATATAGTCCCATACAGTGCACAAATAACAGCACCATACATATAGTCCCATACAGTGCACAAGTAATAGCACCATACCAATCCAGTGCCATACTGTGCCCTCATAATAGCACTATACAATACCTCAATCATACCACAATACAGAGCCAAATACAATGCCCAAAATTACAACCATAAAGAGCCAAGTAGTAGAATCATACAGTGCACATGATATAGCACCAAACAGAGCCAAGTAACAGTACCATAGAGCACCGAACCCACCCCACCATACGAGGCCAAATAACAGTGCTAAATAATTCTCAAATAATAGTGCAGTCCCCATATCATGTTATTATATACAGCCAAATAACAGTACTACACATATAGTCCCATACAGTGCATATATAATAGCACCAAACAGAGCCAAGTAACAGTACTATACAGTGCCCACATATTACCACCATAAACCGCCTAAACCATCCCAATACACCTCTCCAATTATATAGTAGTGTCCAAATAATGCTGCCATATAGAGCCAAATAACAGCACCATAAAATACCGACATAATACAGTACACAAACCAGGCCAAGTATACAACCAAACAACAGTGCCTAACAATGCCACTATATATGCTGCCATACAGAGCCCTCATATCATTACCCTACAATACTTAAATCATACCGCCATCCAGAGCCCAATAACAGTACCATAAAAATCCCACCACCGTATAGAGCCAACTTACAGCCATACAGCGCCTGCATTACCGACACTGCTATATAGCACTCAAATAAAACCACAACAGCTAGAGAGGAGGTTTAGATTGGCCATCGATGGTGAAAACAGGTGAGTTGAACTGTAAACACATTCAGCTCTGCTATATCTGTATATTGTAATCTAATATCCCCCGTATGGTTGAGTTTGAACACAGGATTTAATATTTCATTTCATATGTTAATTGCTTATTGTGGGTAAATGATACCACCATGCAAAAAACTGCCATACAGTGCCCCCATAATACTGCCATACATTGCCCCCATAATACTGCCATACAGTGCGCCGATAATACTGCCATACAGTGCCCCCATAATACTGCCATACTGTGCCCCCATAATACTGCCATACAGTGCCCCCATAATACTGCCATACAGTGCCCCCATAATACTGCCATACAGTGCCCACATAATACTGCCATACAGTGCCCCCATAATACTGCCATACTGTGCCCCCATAATACTGCCATACAGTGCCCCCATAATACTGCCATACAGTGCCCACATAATACTGCCATACAGTGCCCCCATAATACTGCCATACAGTGCCCCCATAATACTGCCATACATTGCCCCATAATACTGCCATACAGTGCCCCCATAATACTGCCATACAGTGCCCCCATAATACTGCCATACATTGCCCCCATAATACTGCCATACAGTGCCCCGATAATACTGCCATACAGTGCCCCCATAATACTGCCATACTGTGCCCCCATAATACTGCCATACAGTGCCCCCATAATACTGCCATACAGTGCCCCCATAATACTGCCATACAGTGCCCACATAATACTGCCATACAGTGCCCCCATAATACTGCCATACAGTGCCCACATAATACTGCCATACAGTGCCCCCATAATACTGCCATACAGTGCCCCCATAATACTGCCATACATTGCCCCCATAATACTGCCATACAGTGCCCCCATAATACTGCCATACAGTGCCCCCATAATACTGCCATACATTGCCCCCATAATACTGCCATACAGTGCCCCGATAATACTGCCATACAGTGCCCCCATAATACTGCCATACTGTGCCCCCATAATACTGCCATACAGTGCCCCCATAATACTGCCATACAGTGCCCCCATAATACTGCCATACAGTGCCCACATAATACTGCCATACAGTGCCCACATAATACTGCCATACAGTGCCCACATAATACTGCCATACAGTGCCCCCATAATACTGCCATACTGTGCCCCCATAATACTGCCATACAGTGCCCCCATAATACTGCCATACAGTGCCCACATAATACTGCCATACAGTGCCCCCATAATACTGCCATACAGTGCCCCCATAATACTGCCATACATTGCCCCCATAATACTGCCATACAGTGCCCCCATAATACTGCCATACAGTGCCCCCATAATACTGCCATACATTGCCCCCATAATACTGCCATACAGTGCCCCGATAATACTGCCATACAGTGCCCACATAATACTGCCATACTGTGCCCCCATAATACTGCCATACAGTGCCCCCATAATACTGCCATACAGTGCCCACATAATACTGCCATACAGTGCCCACATAATACTGCCATACAGTGCCCACATAATACTGCCATACAGTGCCCCCATAATACTGCCATACTGTGCCCCCATAATACTGCCATACAGTGCCCCCATAATACTGCCATACAGTGCCCACATAATACTGCCATACAGTGCCCCCATAATACTGCCATACAGTGCCCCCATAATACTGCCATACATTGCCCCCATAATACTGCCATACAGTGCCCCCATAATACTGCCATACAGTGCCCCCATAATACTGCCATACATTGCCCCCATAATACTGCCATACAGTGCCCCGATAATACTGCCATACAGTGCCCCCATAATACTGCCATACTGTGCCCCCATAATACTGCCATACAGTGCCCCCATAATACTGCCATACAGTGCCCCCATAATACTGCCATACAGTGCCCCCATAATACTGCCATACTGTGCCCCCATAATACTGCCATACTGTGCCCCCATAATACTGCCATACAGTGCCCCCATAATACTGCCATACAGTGCCCACATAATACTGCCATACAGTGCCCCCATAATACTGCCATACAGTGCCCCCATAATACTGCCATACATTGCCCCCATAATACTGCCATACAGTGCCCCCATAATACTGCCATACAGTGCCCCCATAATACTGCCATACAGTGCCCCCATAATACTGCCATACTGTGCCCCCATAATACTGCCATACAGTGCCCCCATAATACTGCCATACAGTGCCCCCATAATACTGCCATACAGTGCCCCCATAATACTGCCATACAGTGCCCCCATAATACTGCCATACAGTGCCCCCATAATACTGCCATACATTGCCCCCATAATACTGCCATACAGTGCCCCCATAATACTGCCATACAGTGCCCCCATAATACTGCCATACAGTGCCCCCATAATACTGCCATACAGTGCCCCCATAATACTGCCATACATTGCCCCCATAATACTGCCATACAGTGCCCCCATAATACTGCCATACAGTGCCCCCATAATACTGCCATACATTGCCCCCATAATACTGCCATACAGTGCCCCCATAATACTGCCATACATTGCCCCCATAATACTGCCATACAGTGCCCCCATAATACTGCCATACAGGGCAGAAGGATACCACAAGGAGTAGATGTGCTAGAAAGAAAGTTTAGAAATGACGTAGGACGATAGTAGAGCCCATGGGGCAATAGCCCTTTTGCCTCTGCTATAATCCAGCATTGGATGTAGCAGAGCTGAGTTTGTCATTTGGCACATTTATATTATAACCCATCATTGTTCTATGTTTTGCTTCGGATTCTAGATTTAGATAGAACTTACTGCTATTGTATATTGTCACACATGTATTATAGGATGAAAATGAGAAAATACAAGGCAGCTCTGCAAAACCGGTGCTAAATTGTCTCTCCTTGCGCTTATCTGGTTTCGAGGCCTCATTATTTAACACGGGGGGGATGGAGTCACGTCTTTTATATGTACAATATATTTTTTTCCGCACACGCAGTCACGGGGGCTACTGACAAGGAGAAAGAATTAAGATATACGGGGGGAAAAAAACGACGGCAGTGAAATGATTCTGCAAGACGTAACTAGGAACGATATTAGTATGCGGCCGCGGGAGACGGCGCTGGTAAAGATAAATGTGTTTTCGTTTTACCTCTTAAAAAGGGAAAATGTATTTGCTGCACTCGGAGACCTCAGTACAATAGCTGCTTAATGGCCAGAAAATTGGGTCTTGTGTTCTTTTTCTCCCCAGTAATAACCCCTTCCGATACCACAATTAACCACTAGGTGGCGATGAATGGAACATTTCCTAAATAATGATTTGTTAATATGATCGGGGGGGCGTCTGTACATCCGCTGCCCCCTCATGTCTCACCAACTATTCCCGTAAATCGCTTTCTAAAAGGATTTACTGGGTTTTTTGAAGATGTTTAGACCATTACGTACCTTTTTTTTTTAGTCACTTCTAGGCCCTGTTCACACTGAGTTTTTTTTTGCTGCGGTTTTTGCCGCAGAAACTGCATCAGAAACCGCCGCAAAAAACGGCCTAAATGGCCTACCATTAATTTTGGGGGAAAGATAAGCGACATCCACTCCCTATCTTGAGGCGTTTTCCCCCTCTAAAACCCCAATGTGTTATGCCAAAAACCGCTCGCAGTTTTTTCCTTTGCCTGTTGAAGAAAGAGGTAAAAACGCGTCAAAAAGCCCAGCAAAAATCGCAGCAAAAAACGCATGTAGCGAAGCAACGTAAAAAAAACTGAGCTTATTTTTTCAGGCAGAAAAAGGCCTTGTGAACAGGGCCTTAAAGTATTGCATCATACCTAGGAGGATTTACATTTTGCTGTCTATTAAAAGCTGGATAATTGCTCCACTGGGATATCCAAGGATGTATCACTGCATTATATTTGCGCAGTTTGTTGGCTCACATATTGGTAATATATCTTTGTTACTTTTTTCCGTTAAATTTCACAAATTTGCTATGTGGAAACCATCAGCAAGCTGATGTTGATGGATCTGTTATTCTTGATATGTGTCTTTATTTTGTACTTTGGTTGCCTATTTGCTTAGAATCAATGGGTTGTCTGTGTAATGTGTTTAGAAGCTGAGCTGTCCAAATTATACAAGCCATCCTTAGGCCTCATTCACACGGCAGGGTTTCCCGGCCGGGTGCCGGCCGTTCATAAATCGGCCGGCACCCGGCTGCATTAGGAATAATAGACCCCTAATGGGGCTATTCACACGACCGATTTTTTGACGGCCGGAAAATCCGGCCGTCAAAAAATAGGACATGCTCTATCTTTGCCCGGACACCCGGCCGCCCGGCTCCCATAGAAGTCTATGGGGCCGGGTATTACACGGCCATCACCAGAATGTGTTCCGAGTGATGGCCGGGTTTCCCGGCGCTTGCGCTCTATCTCCTCCTCCTCACAGCGCAGAGGGCATGTCAGGAGGAGGAGTTGATGCCATTCTGACGAATGGCATCGCTGTACACTGTGTTGCAGGGCCGGGGTGTACAGCAGGTGGAGGGAGCGCTGCGCTGGCTCCCTTCCCCTGCTTGTTAAAAGCACCCTGGCTCGGCGACACCTTCGATGGCGCCGCTAGTAGCAGCAGCTGCTGCGGCTGCTACTACTGCAGCGACGCCACTATAGCAGAGCAGGGAGGTATCTCCCCGCTCTGCTATGTGCTAGCCGCACTTTAGCTCCTTGAAGGAGCGGAATCCCCGTCTTTTCGGGGATTCCGCTCCTGGACAGAGCGCTTGATGTCTCTGTCCATATCTGGGCAGTGACATCAGGGGAAACTCCTGAAGCGGAATCCCCGAACACATGGGGATTCCCCTTCAGGAGCTGCCGCTGATGTCACTGTCCGGATCTACCCGGCCCGGCACGGATGCATAAAACTTTATGCAAACCGGCCGGGCAAAATGGCCGATTTTACCGGCCGACACTCGGGCTCGGGAACGACCCGGTCGTGTGAATCCCGCCTTAGAATAAAAAATGAAGCCATGAGAAAATCCATCAGCAGCAGGCAGCCTACATGTTGATGGTTTCCACTTTTTTGATTTATTTGTAATTTTTTTACGATGACGTGTTCTGTGGAGTGACGCTTCTCTATATGACGTGTTCTGTGGAGTGACGCTTCTCTATATGACGTGTTCTGTGGAGTGATGCTTCTCTATGACGTGTTCTGTGGAGTGACGCTTCTCTATATGACGTGTTCTGTGGAGTGACGCTTCTCTATATGGCGTGTTCTGTGGAGTGACGCTTCTCTATGTGACGTGTTCTGTGGAGTGACGCTTCTCTATATGGCGTGTTCTGTGGAGTGACGCTTCTCTATATGACGTGTTCTGTGGAGTGACGCTTCTCTATATGACGTGTTCTGTGGAGTGACGCTTCTCTATGTGACGTGTTCTGTGGAGTGACGCTTCTCTATGTGACGTGTTCTGTGGAGTGACGCTTCTCTATATGACGTGTTCTGTGGAGTCACGCTTCTCTATATGACGTGTTCTGTGGAGTGACGCTTCTCTATGTGACGTGTTCTGTGAAGTGACGCTTCTCTATATGACGTGATCTGTGGAGTGACGCTTCTCTATGACGTGTTCTGTGGAGTGACGCTTCTCTATATGACGTGTTCTGTGTAGTGACGCTTCTCTATATGACGTGTTCTGTGGAGTGACGCTTCTCTATATGACGTGATCTGTGGAGTGACGCTTCTCTATATGACGTGTTCTGTGGAGTGACGCTTCTCTATGACGTGTTCTGTGGAGTGACGCTTCTCTATATGATGTGTTCTGTGGAGTGACGCTTCTCTATATGACGTGTTCTGTGGAGTGACGCTTCTCTATATGACGTGATCTGTGGAGTGACGCTTCTCTATGTGACGTGTTCTGTGGAGTGACGCTTCTCTATGACGTGTTCTGTGGAGTGACGCTTCTCTATATGACGTGTTCTGTGGAGTGACGCTTCTCTATGACGTGTTCTGTGGAGTGACGCTTCTTTATATGACGTGTTCTGTGGAGTGACGCTTCTCTATATGACGTGTTCTCTATGACGTGTTCTGTGGAGTGACGCTTCACTATCTGACGTGTTCTGTGGAGTGACGCTTCTCTATATGACGTGTTCTGTGGAGTGACGCTTCTCTATATTACGTGTTCTGTGGAGTGACGCTTCTCTATATGACGTGTTCTGTGGAGTGACGCTTCTCTATGACGTGTTCTGTGGAGTGACGCTTCTCTATGACGTGTTCTGTGGAGTGACGCTTCTCTATGACGTGTTCTGTGGAGTGACGCTTCTTTATATGACGTGTTCTGTGGAGTGACGCTTCTCTATATGACGTGTTCTCTATGACGTGTTCTGTGGAGTGACGCTTCTCTATGTGACGTGTTCTGTGGAGTGACGCTTCTCTATGTGACGTGTTCTGTGGAGTGACGCTTCTCTATATGGCGTGTTCTGTGGAGTGACGCTTCTCTATGTGACGTGTTCTGTGGAGTGACGCTTCTCTATATGACGTGTTCTGTGGAGTGACGCTTCTCTATGTGACGTGTTCTGCGGAGTGACGCTTCTCTATGTGACGTGTTCTGTGGAGTGACGCTTCTCTATATGACGTGTTCTGTGGAGTGACGCTTCTCTATATGACGTGTTCTGTGGAGTGACGCTTCTCTATGTAACGTGTTCTGTGGAGTGACGCTTCTCTATGTAACGTGTTCTGTGGAGTGACGCTTCTCTATATGACGTGTTCTGTGGAGTGACGCTTCTCTATGTGACGTGTTCTGTGGAGTGACGCTTCTCTATATGACGTGTTCTGTGGAGTGACGCTTCTCTATATGACGTGTTCTGTGGAGTGACGCTTCTCTATGTGACGTGTTCTGTGGAGTGACGCTTCTCTATGTGACGTGTTCTGTGGAGTGACGCTTCTCTATGTGACGTGTTCTGTGGAGTGACGCTTCTCTATGTGACGTGTTCTGTGGAGTGACGCTTCTCTATATGGCGTGTTCTGTGGAGTGACGCTTCTCTATGACGTGTTCTGTCGAGTGACGCTTCTCTATATGACGTGTTCTGTGGAGTGACGCTTCTCTATGTGACGTGTTCTGTGGAGTGACGCTTCTCTATATGACGTGTTCTGTGGAGTGACGCTTCTCTATGTGACGTGTTCTGTGGAATGACGCTTCTCTATGTGACGTGTTCTGTGGAGTGACGCTTCTCTATGTGACGTGTTCTGTGGAGTGACGCTTCTCTATATGACGTGTTCTGTGGAGTGACGCTTCTCTATATGACGTGTTCTGTAGAGTGACGCTTCTCTATATGACGTGTTCTGTGGAGTGACGCGTCTCTATATGACGTGTTCTGTGGAGTGACGCTTCTCTATGTGACGTGTTCTGTGGAGTGACTCTTCTCTATGTGACGTGTTCTGTGTAGTGACGCTTCTCTATATGACGTATTCTGTGGAGTGACGCTTCTCTATGTGACGTGTTCTGTGGAGTGACGCTTCTCTATATGACGTGTTCTGTGGAGTGACGCTTCTCTATATGACGTGTTCTGTGGAGTGACGCTTCTCTATATGACGTGTTCTGTGGAGTGACGCTTCTCTATGACGTGTTCTGTGGAGTGCCACTTCTCTATATGGCGTGTTCTGTGGAGTGACGCTTCTCTATATGACGTGTTCTGTGGAGTGACGCTTCTCTATGTGACGTGTTCTGTGGAGTGACGCTTCTCTATATGACGTGTTCTGTGGAGTGACGCTTCTCTATATGGCGTGTTCTGTGGAGTGACGCTTCTCTATGTGACGTGTTCTGTGGAGTGACGCTTCTCTATGTGACGTGTTCTGTGGAGTGACGCTTCTCTATATGACGTGTTCTGTGGAGTGACGCTTCTCTATATGACGTGTTCTGTGGAGTGACGCTTCTCTATGTGACGTGTTCTGTGGAGTGCCGCTTCTCTATATGGCGTGTTCTGTTGAGTGACGCTTCTCTATGTGACGTGTTCTGTGGAGTGACGCTTCTCTATATGACGTGTTCTGTCAAGTGACGCTTCTCTATGTGACGTGTTCTGTGGAGTGACGCTTCTCTACGTGACGTGTTCTGTGGAGTGACGCTTCTCTATGTGACGTGTCCTGTGCAATGACGCTTCTCTATATGACGTGTTCTGTGGAGTGATGCTTCTCTATATGACGTGTTCTGTGGAGTGACGCTTCTCTATATGACGTGTTCTGTGGAGTGACGCTTCTCTATGACGTGTTCTGTGGAGTGCCACTTCTCTATATGGCGTGTTCTGTGGAGTGACGCTTCTCTATATGACGTGTTCTGTGGAGTGACGCTTCTCTATGTGACGTGTTCTGTGGAGTGACGCTTCTCTATATGACGTGTTCTGTGGAGTGACGCTTCTCTATATGGCGTGTTCTGTGGAGTGACGCTTCTCTATGTGACGTGTTCTGTGGAGTGACGCTTCTCTATGTGACGTGTTCTGTGGAGTGACGCTTCTCTATATGACGTGTTCTGTGGAGTGACGCTTCTCTATATGACGTGTTCTGTGGAGTGACGCTTCTCTATGTGACGTGTTCTGTGGAGTGCCGCTTCTCTATATGGCGTGTTCTGTTGAGTGACGCTTCTCTATGTGACGTGTTCTGTGGAGTGACGCTTCTCTATATGACGTGTTCTGTCAAGTGACGCTTCTCTATGTGACGTGTTCTGTGGAGTGACGCTTCTCTACGTGACGTGTTCTGTGGAGTGACGCTTCTCTATGTGACGTGTCCTGTGCAATGACGCTTCTCTATATGACGTGTTCTGTGGAGTGATGCTTCTCTATATGACGTGTTCTGTGGAGTGACGCTTCTCTATATGACGTGTTCTGCGGAGTGACGCTTCTCTATATGACGTGTTCTGTGGAGTGACGCTTCTCTATGTGACGTGTTCTGTGGAGTGACGCTTCTCTATGACGTGTTCTGTGGAGTGACGCTTCTCTATGTGACGTGTTCTGTGGAGTGACGCTTCTCTATATGACGTGTCCTGTGCAATGACGCTTCTCTATATGACGTGTTCTGTGGAGTGATGCTTCTCTATATGACGTGTTCTGTGGAGTGACGCTTCTCTATATGACGTGTTCTGCGGAGTGACGCTTCTCTATATGACGTGTTCTGTGGAGTGACGCTTCTCTATGTGACGTGTTCTGTGGAGTGACGCTTCTCTATGACGTGTTCTGTGGAGTGACGCTTCTCTATGTGACGTGTTCTGTGGAGTGACGCTTCTCTATGTGACGTCTTCTGTGGAGTGACGCTTCTCTATGTGACGTGTTCTGTGGAGTGACGCTTCTCTATGTGATGTGTTCTGTGGAGAGACGCTTCTCTATGTGACGTGTTCTGTGTAGTGACGCTTCTCTATGTGACGTGTTCTGTGGAGTGACGCTTCTCTATGTGACGTGTTCTGTGGAGTGACGCTTCTCTATGTGACGTGTTCTGTGGAGTAACGCTTCTCTATATGATGTGTTCTGTGGAGTAACGCTTCTCTATATGGCGTGTTCTGTGGAGTGACGCTTCTCTATGTGACGTGTTCTGTGGAGTAACGCTTCTCTATATGATGTGTTCTGTGGAGTAACGCTTCTCTATATGACGTGTTCTGTGGAGTGACGCTTCTCTATGTGACGTGTTCTGTGGAGTGACGCTTCTCTATATGACGTGTTCTGTGCAGTGACGCTTCTCTATGACGTGTTCTGTGGAGTGACGCTTCTCTATGTGACGTGTTCTGTGGAGTGACGCTTCTCTATGTGACGTGTTCTGTGGAATGACGCTTCTCTATATGACGTGTTCTGTGGAGTGACGTTTCTCTATGTGACGTGTTCTGTGGAGTGACGCTTCTCTATATGACGTGTTCTGTGGAGTGACGCTTCTCTATATGACGTGTTCTGTGGAGTGACGTTTCTCTATATGACGTGTTCTGTGGAGTGACGCTTCTCTATGTGACGTGATCTGTGGAGTGACGCTTCTCTATATGACGTGTTCTGTGGAGTGACGCTTCTCTATGACGTGTTCTGTGGAGTGACGCTTCTCTATGACGTGTTCTGTGGAGTGACGCTTCTCTATATGACGTGTTCTGTGGAGTGACGCTTCTCTATGACGTGTTCTGTGGAGTGACGCTTCTTTATATGACGTGTTCTGTGGAGTGACGCTTCTCTATATGACGTGTTCTCTATGACGTGTTCTGTGGAGTGACGCTTCACTATCTGACGTGTTCTGTGGAGTGACGCTTCTCTATATGACGTGTTCTGTGGAGTGACGCTTCTCTATATTACGTGTTCTGTGGAGTGACGCTTCTCTATATGACGTGTTCTGTGGAGTGACGCTTCTCTATGACGTGTTCTGTGGAGTGACGCTTCTCTATGACGTGTTCTGTGGAGTGACGCTTCTCTATGACGTGTTCTGTGGAGTGACGCTTCTTTATATGACGTGTTCTGTGGAGTGACGCTTCTCTATATGACGTGTTCTCTATGACGTGTTCTGTGGAGTGACGCTTCTCTATATGACGTGTTCTGTGGAGTGACGCTTCTCTATATGACGTGTTCTGTGGAGTGACGCTTCTCTATGTGACGTGTTCTGTGGAGTGACGCTTCTCTATGTGACGTGTTCTGTGGAGTGACGCTTCTCTATTTGACGTGTTCTGTGGAGTGACGCTTCTCTATGTGACGTGTTCTGTGGAGTGACGCTTCTCTATATGGCGTGTTCTGTGGAGTGACGCTTCTCTATGTGACGTGTTCTGTGGAGTGACGCTTCTCTATATGACGTGTTCTGTGGAGTGACGCTTCTCTATATGACGTGTTCTGTGGAGTGACGCTTCTCTATATGACGTGTTCTGTGGAGTGACGCTTCTCTATGTAACGTGTTCTGTGGAGTGACGCTTCTCTATGTAACGTGTTCTGTGGAGTGACGCTTCTCTATATGGCGTGTTCTGTGGAGTGACGCTTCTCTATGTGACGTGTTCTGTGAAGTGACGCTTCTTTATATGACGTGTTCTGTGGAGTGACGCTTCTCTATATGACGTGTTCTGTGGAGTGACGCTTCTCTATGTGACGTGTTCTGTGGAGTGACGCTTCTCTATCTGACGTGTTCTGTGGAGTGACGCTTCTCTATGTGACGTGTTCTGTAGAGTGACGCTTCTCTACATGACGTGTTCTGTGGAGTGACGCTTCTCTATGTGACGTGTTCTGTGGAGTGACGCTTCTCTATATGACGTGTTCTGTGGAGTGACGCTTCTCTATGTGACGTGTTCTGTGGAGTGACGCTTCTCTATATGACGTGTTCTGTGGAGTGACGCTTCTCTATGTGACGTGTTCTGTGAAGTGACGCTTCTTTATATGACGTGTTCTGTGGAGTGACGCTTCTCTATGTGACGTGTTCTGTGGAGTGACGCTTCTCTATATGACGTGTTCTGCGGAGTGACGCTTCTCTATATGACGTGTTCTGTGGAGTGACGCTTCTCTATGTGACGTGTTCTGTGGAGTGACGCTTCTCTATGACGTGTTCTGTGGAGTGACGCTTCTCTATGTGACGTGTTCTGTGGAGTGACGCTTCTCTATGTGACGTCTTCTGTGGAGTGACGCTTCTCTATGTGACGTGTTCTGTGGAGTGACGCTTCTCTATGTGATGTGTTCTGTGGAGAGACGCTTCTCTATGTGACGTGTTCTGTGTAGTGACGCTTCTCTATGTGACGTGTTCTGTGGAGTGACGCTTCTCTATGTGACGTGTTCTGTGGAGTGACGCTTCTCTATGTGACGTGTTCTGTGGAGTAACGCTTCTCTATATGATGTGTTCTGTGGAGTAACGCTTCTCTATATGGCGTGTTCTGTGGAGTGACGCTTCTCTATGTGACGTGTTCTGTGGAGTAACGCTTCTCTATATGATGTGTTCTGTGGAGTAACGCTTCTCTATATGACGTGTTCTGTGGAGTGACGCTTCTCTATGTGACGTGTTCTGTGGAGTGACGCTTCTCTATGACGTGTTCTGTGGAGTGACGCTTCTCTATGTGACGTGTTCTGTGGAGTGACGCTTCTCTATGTGACGTGTTCTGTGGAATGACGCTTCTCTATATGACGTGTTCTGTGGAGTGACGTTTCTCTATGTGACGTGTTCTGTGGAGTGACGCTTCTCTATATGACGTGTTCTGTGGAGTGACGTTTCTCTATATGACGTGTTCTGTGGAGTGACGCTTCTCTATGTGACGTGTTCTGTGGAGTGACGCTTCTCTATGTGACGTGTTCTGTGGAGTGACGCTTCTCTATATGGCGTGTTCTGTGGAGTGACGCTTCTCTATGTGACGTGTTCTGTGGAGTGACGCTTCTCTATGTGACGTGTTCTGTGGAGTGACGCTTCTCTATATGACGTGTTCTGTGGAGTGACGCTTCTCTATATGACGTGTTCTGTGGAGTGACGCTTCTCTATGACGTGTTCTGTGGAGTGACGCTTCTCTATATGACGTGTTCTGTGGAGTGACGCTTCTCTATATGACGTGTTCTGTGGAGTGACGCTTCTCTATGTGATGTGTTCTGTGGAGTGACGCTTCTCTATATGACGTGTTCTGTGGAGTGACGCTTCTCTATATGACGTGTTCTGTGGAGTGACGCTTCTCTATATGACGTGTTCTGTGGAGTGACGCTTCTCTATATGGCGTGTTCTGTGGAGTGACGCTTCTCTATGTGGCGTGTTCTGTGGAGTGACGCTTCTCTATATGACGTGTTCTGTGGAGTGACGCTTCTCTATATGACGTGTTCTGTGGAGTGACGCTTCTCTATGTGACGTGTTCTGTGGAGTGACGCTTCTCTATGTGACGTGTTCTGTGGAGTGACGCTTCTCTATATGACGTGTTCTGTGGAGTGACGCTTCTCTATGTGATGTGTTCTGTGGAGTGACGCTTCTCTATGTGACGTGTTCTGTGGAGTGACGCTTCTCTATATGACGTGTTCTGTGGAGTGACGCTTCTCTATGTAACGTGTTCTGTGGAGTGACGCTTCTCTATATGGCGTGTTCTGTGGAGTGACGCTTCTCTATATGACGTGTTCTGTGGAGTGACGCTTCTCTATGTGACGTGTTCTGTGGAGTGACGCTTCTCTATGTGACGTGTTCTGTGGGGTGACGCTTCTCTATATGACGTGTTCTGTGAAGTGACGCTTCTTTATATGACGTGTTCTGTGGAGTGACGCTTCTCTATATGATGTGTTCTGTGGAGTGATGCTTCTCTATGTGACGTGTTCTGTGGAGTGACGCTTCTCTATATGACGTGTTCTGTGGAGTGACGCTTCTCTATGTAACGTGTTCTGTGGAGTGACGCTTCTCTATATGGCGTGTTCTGTGGAGTGACGCTTCTCTATATGACGTGTTCTGTGGAGTGACGCTTCTCTATGTGACGTGTTCTGTGGAGTGACGCTTCTCTATGTGACGTGTTCTGTGGGGTGACGCTTCTCTATATGATGTGTTCTGTGAAGTGACGCTTCTTTATATGACGTGTTCTGTGGAGTGACGCTTCTCTATATGACGTGTTCTGTGGAATGACGCTTCTCTATATGACGTGTTCTGTGGAGTGACGCTTCTCTATGACGTGTTCTGTGGAGTGCCACTTCTCTATATGGCGTGTTCTGTGGAGTGACGCTTCTCTATATGACGTGTTCTGTGGAGTGACGCTTCTCTATGTGACGTGTTCTGTGGAGTGACGCTTCTCTATATGACGTGTTCTGTGGAGTGACGCTTCTCTATATGGCGTGTTCTGTGGAGTGACGCTTCTCTATGTGACGTGTTCTGTGGAGTGACGCTTCTCTATGTGACGTGTTCTGTGGAGTGACGCTTCTCTATATGACGTGTTCTGTGGAGTGACGCTTCTCTATGTGACGTGTTCTGTGGAGTGCCGCTTCTCTATATGGCGTGTTCTGTTGAGTGACGCTTCTCTATGTGACGTGTTCTGTGGAGTGACGCTTCTCTATATGACGTGTTCTGTCAAGTGACGCTTCTCTATGTGACGTGTTCTGTGGAGTGACGCTTCTCTATGACGTGTTCTGTGGAGTGACGCTTCTCTATATGACGTGTCCTGTGCAATGACGCTTCTCTATATGACGTGTTCTGTGGAGTGATGCTTCTCTATATGACGTGTTCTGTGGAGTGACGCTTCTCTATATGACGTGTTCTGCGGAGTGACGCTTCTCTATATGACGTGTTCTGTGGAGTGACGCTTCTCTATGTGACGTGTTCTGTGGAGTGACGCTTCTCTATGACGTGTTCTGTGGAGTGACGCTTCTCTATGTGACGTGTTCTGTGGAGTGACGCTTCTCTATGTGACGTCTTCTGTGGAGTGACGCTTCTCTATGTGACGTGTTCTGTGGAGTGACGCTTCTCTATGTGATGTGTTCTGTGGAGAGACGCTTCTCTATGTGACGTGTTCTGTGTAGTGACGCTTCTCTATGTGACGTGTTCTGTGGAGTGACGCTTCTCTATGTGACGTGTTCTGTGGAGTGACGCTTCTCTATGTGACGTGTTCTGTGGAGTAACGCTTCTCTATATGATGTGTTCTGTGGAGTAACGCTTCTCTATATGGCGTGTTCTGTGGAGTGACGCTTCTCTATGTGACGTGTTCTGTGGAGTAACGCTTCTCTATATGATGTGTTCTGTGGAGTAACGCTTCTCTATATGACGTGTTCTGTGGAGTGACGCTTCTCTATGTGACGTGTTCTGTGGAGTGACGCTTCTCTATGACGTGTTCTGTGGAGTGACGCTTCTCTATGTGACGTGTTCTGTGGAGTGACGCTTCTCTATGTGACGTGTTCTGTGGAATGACGCTTCTCTATATGACGTGTTCTGTGGAGTGACGTTTCTCTATGTGACGTGTTCTGTGGAGTGACGCTTCTCTATATGACGTGTTCTGTGGAGTGACGTTTCTCTATATGACGTGTTCTGTGGAGTGACGCTTCTCTATGTGACGTGTTCTGTGGAGTGACGCTTCTCTATGTGACGTGTTCTGTGGAGTGACGCTTCTCTATATGGCGTGTTCTGTGGAGTGACGCTTCTCTATGTGACGTGTTCTGTGGAGTGACGCTTCTCTATGTGACGTGTTCTGTGGAGTGACGCTTCTCTATATGACGTGTTCTGTGGAGTGACGCTTCTCTATATGACGTGTTCTGTGGAGTGACGCTTCTCTATGACGTGTTCTGTGGAGTGACGCTTCTCTATATGACGTGTTCTGTGGAGTGACGCTTCTCTATATGACGTGTTCTGTGGAGTGACGCTTCTCTATGTGATGTGTTCTGTGGAGTGACGCTTCTCTATATGACGTGTTCTGTGGAGTGACGCTTCTCTATATGACGTGTTCTGTGGAGTGACGCTTCTCTATATGACGTGTTCTGTGGAGTGACGCTTCTCTATATGGCGTGTTCTGTGGAGTGACGCTTCTCTATGTGGCGTGTTCTGTGGAGTGACGCTTCTCTATATGACGTGTTCTGTGGAGTGACGCTTCTCTATATGACGTGTTCTGTGGAGTGACGCTTCTCTATGTGACGTGTTCTGTGGAGTGACGCTTCTCTATGTGACGTGTTCTGTGGAGTGACGCTTCTCTATATGACGTGTTCTGTGGAGTGACGCTTCTCTATGTGATGTGTTCTGTGGAGTGACGCTTCTCTATGTGACGTGTTCTGTGGAGTGACGCTTCTCTATATGACGTGTTCTGTGGAGTGACGCTTCTCTATGTAACGTGTTCTGTGGAGTGACGCTTCTCTATATGGCGTGTTCTGTGGAGTGACGCTTCTCTATATGACGTGTTCTGTGGAGTGACGCTTCTCTATGTGACGTGTTCTGTGGAGTGACGCTTCTCTATGTGACGTGTTCTGTGGGGTGACGCTTCTCTATATGACGTGTTCTGTGAAGTGACGCTTCTTTATATGACGTGTTCTGTGGAGTGACGCTTCTCTATATGATGTGTTCTGTGGAGTGATGCTTCTCTATGTGACGTGTTCTGTGGAGTGACGCTTCTCTATATGACGTGTTCTGTGGAGTGACGCTTCTCTATGTAACGTGTTCTGTGGAGTGACGCTTCTCTATATGGCGTGTTCTGTGGAGTGACGCTTCTCTATATGACGTGTTCTGTGGAGTGACGCTTCTCTATGTGACGTGTTCTGTGGAGTGACGCTTCTCTATGTGACGTGTTCTGTGGGGTGACGCTTCTCTATATGATGTGTTCTGTGAAGTGACGCTTCTTTATATGACGTGTTCTGTGGAGTGACGCTTCTCTATATGACGTGTTCTGTGGAGTGACGCTTCTCTATGTGACGTGTTCTGTGGGGTGACGCTTCTCTATATGACGTGTTCTGTGGAGTGACGCTTCTCTATATGACGTGTTCTGTGGAGTGACGCTTCTCTATATGACGTGTTCTGTGGAGTGACGCTTCTCTATCTGACGTGTTCTGTGGAGTGACGCTTCTCTATCTGACGTGTTCTGTGGAGTGACGCTTCTCTATCTGACGTGTTCTGTGGAGTGACGCTTCTCTATATGACGTGTTCTGTGGAGTGACGCTTCTCTATGTGACGTGTTCTGTGGAGTGACGCTTCTCTATATGACGTGTTCTGTGGAGTGACGCTTCTCTATGTGACGTGTTCTGTGGAGTGACGCTTCTCTATGTGACGTGTTCTGTGGAGTGACGCTTCTCTATGTGACGTGTTCTGTGGAGTGACGCTTCTCTATATGACGTGTTCCGTGGAGTGACGCTTCTCTATGTGACGTGTTCTGTGGAGTGACGCTTCTCTATGTGACGTGTTCTGTGGAGTGACGCTTCCCTATGTGACGTGTTCTGTGGAGTGACGATTCTCTATGTGACGTGTTCTGTGGAGTGACGCTTCTCTATATGACGTGTTCTGTGGGGTGACGCTTCTCTATGTGACGTGTTCCGTGGAGTGACGCTTCTCTATGTGACGTGTTCTGTGGAGTGACGCTTCTCTATATGACGTGTTCTGTGGAGTGACGCTTCTCTCTGTGACGTGTTCTGTGGAGTGACGCTTCTCTATGTGACGTGTTCTGTGGAGTGACGCTTCTCTATGTGACGTGTTCTGTGGAGTGACGCTTCTCTATGTGTCGTGTTCTGTGGAGTGACGCTTCTCTATATGACGTGTTCTGTGGAGTGACGCTTCTCTATATGACGTGTTCTGTGGAGTGACGCTTCTCTATGTGACGTGTTCTGTGTAGTGACGCTTCTCTATGTGACGTGTTCTGTGGAGTGACGCTTCTCTATATGACGTGTTCTGTGGAGTGACGCTTCTCTCTGTGACGTGTTCTGTGGAGTGACGCTTCTCTATGTGACGTGTTCTGTGGAGTGACGCTTCTCTATGTGACGTGTTCTGTGGAGCGACGCTTCTCTATATGTCGTGTTCTGTGGAGCGACGCTTCTCTATGTGACGTGTTCTGTGGAGTGACGCTTCTCTATGTGACTTGTTCTGTGGAGTGACGCTTCTCTATGTGACGTGTTCTGTGGAGTGACGCTTCTCTATATGACGTGTTCTGTGGAGTGACGCTTCTCTATGTGACGTGTTCTGTGGAGTGACGCTTCTCTATGTGACTTGTTCTGTGGAGTGACGCTTCTCTATGTGACTTGTTCTGTGGAGTGACGCTTCTCTATGTGACGTGTTCTGTGGAGTGACGCTTCTCTATATGACGTGTTCTGTGGAGTGACGCTTCTCTATCTGGCGTGTTCTGTGGAGTGACGCTTCTTTATATGACGTGTTCTGTGGAGTGACGCTTCTCTATGTGACGTGTTCTGTGGAGTGACTCTTCTCTATATGATGTGTTCTGTGGAGTGACGCTTCTCTATATGACGTGTTCTGTGGAGTGACGCTTCTCTATCTGGCGTGTTCTGTGGAGTGACGCTTCTTTATATGACGTGTTCTGTGGAGTGACGCTTCTCTATGTGACGTGTTCTGTGGAGTGACGCTTCTCTATCTGGCCGTGTTCTGTGGAGTGCCGCTTCTCTATATGACGTGTTCTGTGGAGTGACGCTTCTCTATGTGACGTGTTCTGTGGAGTGACGCTTCTCTATATGGCGTGTTTTGTGGAGTGACGCTTCTCTATATGGCGTGTTCTGTGGAGTGACGCTTCTTTATATGACGTGTTCTGTGGAGTGACGCTTCTCTATGTGACATGTTCTGTGGAGTGACGCTTCTCTATGTGACGTGTTCTGCGGAGTGCCGCTTCTCTATCTGGCCGTGTTCTGTGGAGTGCCGCTTCTCTATATGACGTGTTCTGTGGAGTGACGCTTCTCTATGTGACGTGTTCTGTGGAGTGACGCTTCTCTATATGGCGTGTTTTGTGGAGTGACGCTTCTCTATGACGTGTTCTGTGGAGTGACGCTTCTCTATATGACGTGTTCTGTGGAGTGACGCTTCTCTATATGACGTGTTCTGTGGAGTGACGCTTCTCTATGTGATGTGTTCTGTGGAGTGACGCTTCTCTATATGACGTGTTCTGTGGAGTGACGCTTCTCTATATGACGTGTTCTGTGGAGTGACGCTTCTCTATGTGACGTGTTCTGTGGAGTGATGCTTCTCTATGACGTGTTCTGTGGAGTGACGCTTCTCTATATGACGTGTTCTGTGGAGTGACGCTTCTCTATGTGATGTGTTCTGTGGAGTGACGCTTCTCTATGTGACGTGTTCTGTGGAGTGACGCTTCTCTATATGACGTGTTCTGTGGAGTGACGCTTCTCTATATGACGTGTTCTGTGGAGTGACGCTTCTCTATGTGACGTGTTCTGTGGAGTGACGCTTCTCTATGTGACGTGTTCTGTGGAGTGACGCTTCTCTATGTAACGTGTTCTGTGGAGTGACGCTTCTCTATATGGCGTGTTCTGTGGAGTGACGCTTCTCTATATGACGTGTTCTGTGGAGTGACGCTTCTCTATATGACGTGTTCTGTGAAGTGACGCTTCTTTATGTGACGTGTTCTGTGGAGTGACGCTTCTCTATATGACGTGTTCTGTGGAGTGACGCTTCTCTATGTGACGTGTTCTGTGGAGTGACGCTTCTCTATATGACGTGTTCTGTGGAGTGACGCTTCTCTATGTGACGTGTTCTGTGGAGTGACGCTTCTCTATATGACGTGTTCTGTGGAGTGACGCTTCTCTATGTGACGTGTTCTGTGGAGTGACGCTTCTCTATATGACGTGTTCTGTGGAGTGACGACGCTTCTCTATATGACGTGTTCTGTGGAGTGACGCTTCTCTATGTGACGTGTTCTGTGGAGTGACGCTTCTCTATATGACGTGTTCTGTGGAGTGACGCTTCTCTATGTGACGTGTTCTGTGGAGTGACGCTTCTCTATATGACGTGTTCTGTGGAGTGACGCTTCTCTATATGACGTGTTCTGTGGAGTGACGCTTCTCTATGTGACGTGTTCTGTGGAGTGACGCTTCTCTATATGACGTGTTCTGTGAAGTGACGCTTCTTTATGTGACGTGTTCTGTGGAGTGACGCTTCTCTATATGACGTGTTCTGTGGAGTGACGCTTCTCTATGTGACGTGTTCTGTGGAGTGACGCTTCTCTATCTGACGTGTTCTGTGGAGTGACGCTTCTCTATGTGACGTGTTCTGTGGAGTGACGCTTCTCTATATGACGTGTTCTGTGGAGTGACGCTTCTCTATGTGACGTGTTCTGTGGAGTGACGCTTCTCTATATGACGTGTTCTGTGGAGTGACGCTTCTCTATCTGACGTGTTCTGTGCAGTGTCGCTTCTCTATGTGACGTGTTCTGTGGAGTGACGCTTCTCTATGTGACGTGTTCTGTGGAGTGACGCTTCTCTATGTGACGTGTTCTGTGGAGTGACGCTTCTCTATGTGACGTGTTCTGTGGAGTGACGCTTCTCTATGTGACGTGTTCTGTGGAGTGACGCTTCTCTATGTGACGTGTTCTGTGGAGTGACGCTTCTCTATGTGACGTGTTCTGTGGAGTGACGCTTCTCTATGTGACGTGTTCTGTGGAGTGACGCTTCTCTATGTGACGTGTTCTGTGGAGTGACGCTTCTCTATGTGACGTGTTCTGTGGAGTGACGCTTCTCTATGTGATGTGTTCTGTGGAGTGACGCTTCTCTATGTGACGTGTTCTGTGTAGTGACGCTTCTCTATGTGACGTGTTCTGTGGAGTGACGCTTCTCTATGTGACGTGTTCTGTGTAGTGACGCTTCTCTATGTGACGTGTTCTGTGGAGTGACGCTTCTCTATGTGACGTGTTCTGTGGAGTGACGCTTCTCTATGACGTGTTCTGTGGAGTGACGCTTCTCTATGTGACGTGTTCTGTGGAGTGACGCTTCTCTATATGACGTGTTCTGTGGAGTGACGCTTCTCTATATGACGTGTTCTGTGGAGTGACGCTTCTCTATGTGACGTGTTCTGTGGAGTGACGCTTCTCTATATGACGTGTTCTGTGGAGTGACGTTTCTCTATGTGACGTGTTCTGTGGAGTGACGCTTCTCTATATGACGTGTTCTGTGGAGTGACGTTTCTCTATATGGCGTGTTCTGTGGAGTGATGCTTCTCTATATGACGTGTTCTGTGGAGTGACGCTTCTCTATGTGACGTGTTCTGTGGAGTGACGCTTCTCTATGTGACGTGTTCTGTGGAGTGACGCTTCTCTATGTGACGTGTTCTGTGGAGTGACGCTTCTCTATATGGCGTGTTCTGTGGAGTGACGATTCTCTATATGATGTGTTCTGTGGAGTGACGCTTCTCTATATGACGTGTTCTGTGGAGTGACGCTTCTCTATATGACGTGTTCTGTGGAGTGACGCTTCTCTATATGACGTGTTCTGTGGAGTGACGTTTCTCTATATGACGTGTTCTGTGGAGTGACGCTTCTCTATGTGACGTGTTGTTCTGTGGAGTGACGCTTCTCTATGTGACGTGTTCTGTGGAGTGACGCTTCTCTATATGGCGTGTTCTGTGGAGTGACGCTTCTCTATGTGACGTGTTCTGTGGAGTGACGCTTCTCTATATGGCGTGTTCTGTGGAGTGACGCTTCTCTATGTGACGTGTTCTGTGGAGTGACGCTTCTCTATATGACGTGTTCTGTGGAGTGACGCTTCTCTATATGACGTGTTCTGTGGAGTGACGCTTCTCTATGTGACGTGTTCTGTGGAGTGACGCTTCTCTATATGACGTGTTCTGTGAAGTGACGCTTCTCTATATGACGTGTTCTGTGGAGTGACGCTTCTCTATGTGACGTGTTCTGTGGAGTGACGCTTCTCTATGTGACGTGTTCTGTGGAGTGACGCTTCTCTATGTGACGTGTTCTATAGAGTGACGCTTCTCTATCTGGCGTGTTCTGTGGAGTGACGCTTCTCTATATGACGTGTTCTGTGGAGTGACGCTTCTCTATGTGACGTGTTCTGTGGAGTGACGCTTCTCTATATGACGTGTTCTGTGGAGTGACGCTTCTCTATGTGACGTGTTCTGTGGAGTGACGCTTCTCTATATGACGTGTTCTGTGGAGTGACGCTTCTCTATGTGACGTGTTCTGTGGAGTGACGCTTCTCTATATGACGTGTTCTGTGGAGTGACGCTGCTCTATATGACGTGTTCTGTGGAGTGACGCTTCTCTATGTGACGTGTTCTGTGGAGTGACGCTTCTCTATGTGACGTGTTCTGTGTAGTGACGCTTCTCTATGTGACGTGTTCTGTGGAGTGACGCTTCTCTATATTATGTGTTCTGTGGAGTGACGCTTCTCTATGTGACGTGTTCTGTGGAGTGACGCTTCTCTATGTGACGTGTTCTGTGGAGTGACGCTTCTCTATATGACGTGTTCTGTGGAGTGACGCTTCTCTATGTGACGTGTTCTGTGGAGTGACGCTTCTCTATATGACGTGTTCTGTGGAGTGACGCTTCTCTATGTGACGTGTTCTGTGGAGTGACGCTTCTCTATATGACGTGTTCTGTGGAGTGACGCTTCTCCATATGACGTGTTCTGTGGAGTGACGCTTCTCTATATGACGTGTTCTGTGGAGTGACGCTTCTCTATATGACGTGTTCTGTGGAGTGACGCTTCTCTATATGACGTGTTCTGTGGAGTGACGCTTCTCTATGTGACGTGTTCTGTGGAGTGACGCTTCTCTATATGGCGTGTTCTGTGGAGTGACGCTTCTCTATATGACGTGTTCTGTGGAGTGACGCTTCTCTATATGACGTGTTCTGTGGAGTGACGCTTCTCTATGTGACGTGTTCTGTGGAGTGACGCTTCTCTATATGACGTGTTCTGTGAAGTGACGCTTCTCTATGTGACGTGTTCTGTGGAGTGACGCTTCTCTATGTGACGTGTTCTATAGAGTGACGCTTCTCTATCTGGCGTGTTCTGTGGAGTGACGCTTCTCTATATGACGTGTTCTGTGGAGTGACGCTTCTCTATGTGACGTGTTCTGTGGAGTGACGCTTCTCTATATGACGTGTTCTGTGGAGTGACGCTTCTCTATATGACGTGTTCTGTGGAGTGACGCTTCTCTATGTGACGTGTTCTGTGGAGTGACGCTTCTCTATATGACGTGTTCTGTGGAGTGACGCTTCTCTATGTGACGTGTTCTGTGGAGTGACGCTTCTCTATATGACGTGTTCTGTGGAGTGACGCTTCTCCATATGACGTGTTCTGTGGAGTGACGCTTCTCTATATGACGTGTTCTGTGGAGTGACGCTTCTCTATATGACGTGTTCTGTGGAGTGACGCTTCTCTATATGACGTGTTCTGTGGAGTGACGCTTCTCTATGTGACGTGTTCTGTGGAGTGACGCTTCTCTATATGGCGTGTTCTGTGGAGTGACGCTTCTCTATATGGCGTGTTCTGTGGAGTGATGCTTCTCTATCTGGCGTGTTCTGTGGAGTGACGCTTCTCTATATGACGTGTTCTGTGGAGTGACGCTTCTCTATATGATGTGTTCTGTGGAGTGACGCTTCTCTATATGGCGTGTGCTGTGGAGTGACGCTTCTCTATGTGACGTGTTCTGTGGAGTGACACTTCTATATGTGACGTGTTCTGTGGAGTGACACTTCTATATGTGACGTGTTCTGTGGAGTGACGCTTCTCTATATGGCGTGTTCTGTGGAGTGACGCTTCTCTATATGACGTGTTCTGTGGAGTGACGCTTCTCTATGTGACGTGTTCTGTGGAGTGACGCTTCTCTATATGACGTGTTCTGTGGAGTGACGCTTCTCTATATGACGTGTTCTGTGGAGTGACGCTTCTCTATATGACGTGTTCTGTGGAGTGACGCTTCTCTATATGACGTGTTCTGTGGAGTGACGCTTCTCTATATGACGTGTTCTGTGGAGTGACGCTTCTCTATGTGACGTGTTCTGTGGAGTGACGCTTCTCTATATGGCGTGTTCTGTGGAGTGACGCTTCTCTATATGACGTGTTCTGTGGAGTGACGCTTCTCTATATGACGTGTTCTGTGGAGTGACGCTTCTCTATGTGACGTGTTCTGTGGAGTGACGCTTCTCTATGTGACGTGTTCTGTGGAGTGACGCTTCTCTATGTGACGTGTTCTGTGGAGTGACGCTTCTCTATGACGTGTTCTGTGGAGTGACGCTTCTCTATATGACGTGTTCTGTGGAGCGACGCTTCTCTATATGACGTGTTCTGTGGAGTGACGCTTCTCTATATGGCGTGTTCTGTGGAGTGACGCTTCTCTATATGACGTGTTCTGTGGAGTGACGCTTCTCTATGTGACGTGTTCTGTGGAGTGACGCTTCTCTATGTGACGTGTTCTGTGGAGTGACGCTTCTCTATATGACGTGTTCTGTGGAGTGACGCTTCTCTATATGACGTGTTCTGTGGAGTGACGCTTCTCTATGACGTGTTCTGTGGAGTGACGCTTCTCTATGTAACGTGTTCTGTGGAGTGACGCTTCTCTATATGACGTGTTCTGTGGAGTGACGCTTCTCTATATGACGTGTTCTGTGGAGTGACGCTTCTCTATGTGACGTGTTCTGTGGAGCGACGCTTCTCTATGTGACGTGTTCTGTGGAGTGACGCTTCTCTATATGACGTGTTCTGTGGAGCGACGCTTCTCTATATGACGTGTTTTGTGGAGTGACGCTTCTCTATATGACGTGTTCTGTGGAGTGACGCTTCTCTATGTGACGTGTTCTGTGGAGTGATGCTTCTCTATGTGACGTGTTCTGTGGAGTGACGCTTCTCTATGTGACGTGTTCTGTGGCGCGACGCTTCTCTATATGACGTGTTCTGTGGAGTGACGCTTCTCTATATGGCGTGTTCTGTGGAGTGACGCTTCTCTATGTGACGTGTTCTGTGGAGTGACGCTTCTCTATATGACGTGTTCTGTGGAGTGACGCTTCTCTATATGGCGTGTTCTGTGGAGTGACGCTTCTCTATGTGACGTGTTCTGTGGAGTGACGCTTCTCTATATGGCGTGTTCTGTGGAGTGACGCTTCTCTATGTGACGTGTTCTGTGGAGTGACGCTTCTCTATGTGACGTGTTCTGTGCAGTGACGCTTCTCTATATGACGTGTTCTGTGGAGTGACGCTTCTCTATATGACGTGTTCTGTGGAGTGACGCTTCTCTATGTGACGTGTTCTGTGGAGTGACGCTTCTCTATGTGACGTGTTCTGTGGAGTGACGCTTCTCTATATGGCGTGTTCTGTGGAGTGACGCTTCTCTATGTGACGTGTTCTGTGGAGTGACGCTTCTCTATATGGCGTGTTCTGTGGAGTGACGCTTCTCTGTCTGATGATGAGTCTGGGTTTGGTGAATGCCAGGAGAACGTTACCCGTCTGACTACATTGTGCCGCTGTAGAGTTTGGTGGGGGAGGGGTAACGCTATTGGGTGTTTTCAGGGGTCGGCCCCTTAGTTCCAGTGAAGGGAAATATTAATTCTCCAGCACACAAGACATTGTGGACAATTGTAGATTCCAACTTTGTAGGAACAGTTTGGAGTTCGGTCTTTTCTGTTCCTCATGACTGCGCCCCGGTGCACAAGGTCTATAAAGACATGGTTGGTTGGTTGGTTGGTTGGTTTGTTGGTTGGTTGGTTGGTTGGTTGGTTGGGTGGTTTGTTGGTTGGCTGGTTGGTTGGTTTGTTGGTTGGGTGGGTGGGTGGGTGGTTTGTTGGTTGGTTGGTTGGTCGGTTGGTTGATCGGTTGGTTGTTGGTTGGTTGGATGGTTGGTTGGTTGGTTGGTTGGTTGGTTGGTTGGTCGGTTGGTTGGGTGGTTGGTTGGTTGGTCGGTCGGTAGTTTGGTTGGGTGGTTGGTTGGTTGGTTGGTTGGGTGGTTGATCGGTTGGTTGGTTGGGTGGTTGGTTGGTTGGTTGGTTGGGTGGTCGGTCGGTTGGTTGGTTGGTTGGGTGGTTGATCGGTTGGTTGGTTGGTTGGTGAGTTTGGGGTGGAAGAACTTGATCTGCCGCACAGAGTCCTGAGCTTAACCTCATCCAACACCTTTGGGATGAACTAGAACGGAGATTACGAGCCCTGCCCCCTCCCCCAACATCAGTGTCTGACCTCACAAACGATCTTCTGGATGAATGGGCAAAAATTCCCACAGACACCCCAAAATCTTATAGAAATCCCCCAGAAGAGTGGAAAATGTTTTACTGCAAAGTGGGAACCGGCTCCACATTAAAGGGGTTGTCCGAGATATCATCATATTTTCAAAAACCCCGTTAATGCTTATAATTGATAAATGTCAATATATTTGTAATACACTTAGGCCTCATGCACACGACCGTGTTTTTGCGTCCGCAATTCCCCCGCAAATCCACGGGAGAATTGCGGACCCATTCATTTCTATGGGCCCATACACACTATCCGTGTTTTCACGGGTCTCCGCATGTCCGCACATCCGTGCCGCAGAAACTCAGGACATGTCTTATTACGGGCCGCAAATTCGATGCGGACATGCCAATAGAAGTCAATGGGCCCGTGGAATATGCGGATACACCTCCGTATGTCATCCGCAGTTTGCGGATTTGCGGAAGTGTTGCTAGGCGACGACCGGGAATGAGTTCTGTCGTCATCCTGTTTTACCTAGGCTTTTTTTTTTTCATCCGCATTTTGCGGATTACATACGGATGAACTGCGGAGGACATTTCACGGAACACGGTCCTGGAATTTGCGGACCAGAAAAACACTACGGTCGTGTGCATGAGGCCTTACATTTTCCAAAGTGGCCCCGTTTCCAGATCCTGCCGAGGGGAACTTGACGGGCGACGTCACTCTTTACTCCGGCCGCTTTGTTGATCTTGAATTCTTTGCAGGGTACACGACACGTCACTTGTCACGTGGTGTATATCGGCTTGTTCTGCTTCACAGCCCGTAACGCGCATGCGCGGTCATTGCTGTTCACGCGGTCCCTGCTGTTCTCGAGATACCAGTAGGGGGCGCGCATGCGCATTACAACAGAACAAGCCGATACACACCACGTCACAAGTGACGTGCCGTATACCCGGCAAAGAATTCAAGATCAACAAAGCGGCCAGAGCCGGAGCAGAGAGTGACGTCACCCGTCAAGTTCTCCTCGGCAGGATCTGGAAACGGGGCCACTTTGGAAAATGTAAGTGTATTACAAATATATTGACATTTATAAATTATAAGCATTAAAGGGGTTTTTGAAAATATGATGATATCTCGGACAACCCCTTTAATGTCTGTGGTTGTAGAATGGAACGTCATTCCCGTAGGTGGAATGTGGGGGTGTCCCAATACTTTTGTCCACATAGTGTAGATAGATTTTATTTGCGGCTGTGTACAGAGGAGAGCGGGGTGACATGTTCCAGGCACTTGGCGCCGCTTATCCCGCAGTCGGACTTTCTATACCGCTGTTCTTTACTCACACAGATCTGGACCATTGAAATGCAAATTATCCGCCGTCAGTTCTCATTTTTTTTAATCTAGACCAATATCCATAACACCCAGAATAGCGCAGGAACAATATAAACTCCTATGATCGACATCCAAGAGATGTAAAACATTAACCATTCCTATCTGATCCCAGAAAAGCTGGGTGACAAACAATATGGCCGCCATTACAGCCCCCACAAGTATTATACAATCCTACAATCCCATATAACTAGAGAGGGCTCTGGGAAAGCTGAGTCGCAACCATTACAGCCGTTTCCGAGCCTCCTGAATTACAAATCGACCTAGTCATTAATAAGATCCATCAACAGCAGTTAGACAGCTTGTTGATGGATCTCAGGTGTGATGTGTCATCGCATCTTTCCATCCGTCCCCTACTTTATGCCGACTTACATCCTTAGCAAGAAGTAAAGGACCGATAGAAGAGAGATTGACGGCAGGATCTGACTACACAGGGTTTGCGTGTTGTCTGTTACCATGGAGACATGTAGACCTAAAACGATAGGACATTTTTAATGAAGACTTATTGCAAAGTTGCTACATTTTTTATTTTAGAGGTATTGGGTGGACATAGCTTTTAATCACTATATAATGAATGAAACTTTCTAATATATTTGGTGTCTCACTTCACCATTTGCAAGATGACTGCTTGCTGTCAGTGAAAGGGAGCATTCTGCATTACACCCAGAGGCTGAAAACCCATACAGAATGGGCTTAGGTTGGTTGGTGCCCTGTGCAGTAGGTTCAGGCAAGTGTGGTATCATGGGTGCCCAACCATCAAGACCAGTGGTGACAGGTTGCTCATCACTAAGGCTGCATACAGACCTAATACTTCTCACAGCTGAGAGTTTGCTACAATTGTATCCAGTCTAGTTAAAGAGGATCCGTCCCCTCTCCTGACATGTCTGTTTTAGTAAATAATTATATTCTCCATGAAATAACAATTCTGGAGCATCTTTTCTTAGAACTCTTTGTTCCTCTGTTATTCCTCCTAGAAATGTATGAATAAATTAACAACTGGGTGTTACCAGTTGTGGGTGTGTCCCTACACAGACTGACACTGTCCAATCAGGGCTGACAGAGTGAGACTGTGGGGACACGCCCCTTTGACAAGGGGAATGGTAACACCCAGTTGTCAATTTATTATAATTTTCTAGGAGGAATAACAGAGGAACGGCACAAGTTCTAAAAAGATATGTTCCAAAAGTGTTATTTCATGCGGAATAGAATTATTTAATAAAACAGACATGTCGGGAGAGGGGACCGGTCCCCTTTAATCCTCTATGTGGAAACACTCTGCGCTCCCCACTGATTCATTTTACCTGCACTGATACATTGTAGCAAACTATCAGGACAGAAGAGGGATTTGTGCTGATGATGTACACTGGATACAATTGTAATAAACCTTCAGCTGTGAGAAATATTAGGTCAGTGCAGGGTCTTGTATGTAAAGAACAATGCCCATAACCCTTCATATCCTGGCCTGGGGGGCACATTTTGCTACAGACACCCCTCCCCTAATGTTGATCAAACTTTCTATAGAAAGTTGCATCCTCATCACCAAGTGCTTTGCTCTCCCTTCACGTCTGGCTGGCAAGAGTGCAATGAAAAAGCTATAAATCTTCATTAAGGGGGCGCTAGAGACGCGGTGGGACATTTACAAGAGGCTTCAATTGCCAGGTATGGGGAATGAGTAGGGTAATGACTATATACATCCCATAGACCCCCCTCTCCTGCGCTGCCATATTGCATGTCCATTGTGACTATGGAGACGGCCGACCCCAGTGATGAAGATCCCCCGTGATGGGCAGGACGTTACCTGGGGCCCCCGTCTATGTTAATGTCCCTCCTAATGTCCCTTTAATAGTAACATATTAATCCAGGAGGAGAATAATGTGATGTATCCGGAGGCGGCCGCCATGATAACCGCGTTAGAATTCCACGAGGCTGATGAGCCGTAGAGAAGGAACATTATTCATCTGCTGGGATGTGATCAGCAGACACCTCCGGGGGCCGCGGGGGGGGGGGAGGCAGATATATATATATATTCATGGCTTCTATAATGAACCAATTAACATTATGTCATTAATATGTTTCCTTTGTACATTGTTGCAGGATTTTCTCACAATATTGGTGCGCAACAGTGTCACAGTGACGGTTCTAGCCCTAGTGCCCTCATAACTGTGCTAAGCACAGCACCCCCAGAACAGTATCATAAACAGTGTCACAGTGACGGTTCTAGCCCTAGTGCCCTCATAACTGTGCTAAGCACAGCACCCCCAGAACAGTATCATAAACAGTGTCACAGTGACGGTTCTAGCCCTAGTGCCCTCATAACTGTGCTAAGCACAGCACCCCCAGAACAGTATCATAAACAGTGTCACAGTGACGGTTCTAGCCCTAGTGCCCTCATAACTGTGCTAAGCACAGCACCCCCAGAACAGTATCATAAACAGTGTCACAGTGACGGTTCTAGCCATAGTGCCCTCATAACTGTGCTAAGCACAGCACCCCCAGAACAGTATCATAAACAGTGTCACAGTGACGGTTCTAGCCCTAGTGCCCTCATAACTGTGCTAAGCACAGCACCCCCAGAACAGTATCATAAACAGTGTCACAGTGACGGTTCTAGCCCTAGTGCCCTCATAACTGTGCTAAGCACAGCACCCCCAGAACAGTATCATAAACAGTGTCACAGTGACGGTTCTAGCCATAGTGCCCTCATAACTGTGCTAAGCACAGCACCCCCAGAACAGTATCATAAACAGTGTCACAGTGACAGTTCTAGCCATAGTGCCCTCATAACTGTGCTAAGCACAGCACCCCCAGAACAGTATCATAAACAGTGTCACAGTGACAGTTCTAGCCCTAGTGCCCTCATAACTGTGCTAAGCACAGCACCCCCAGAACAGTATCATAAACAGTGTCACAGTGACGGTTCTAGCCCTAGTGCCCTCATAACTGTGCTAAGCACAGCACCCCCAGAACAGTATCATAAACAGTGTCACAGTGACGGTTCTAGCCATAGTGCCCTCATAACTGTGCTAAGCACAGCACCCCCAGAACAGTATCATAAACAGTGCCACAGTGACGGTTCTAGCCATAGTGCCCTCATAACTGTGCTAAGCACAGCACCCCCAGAACAGTATCATAAACAGTGTCACAGTGACGGTTCTAGCCATAGTGCCCTCATAACTGTGCTAAGCACAGCACCCCCAGAACAGTATCATAAACAGTGTCACAGTGACGGTTCTAGCCATAGTGCCCTCATAACTGTGCTAAGCACAGCACCCCCAGAACAGTATCATAAACAGTGTCACAGTGACGGTTCTAGCCATAGTGCCCTCATAACTGTGCTAAGCACAGCACCCCCAGAACAGTATCATAAACAGTGCCACAATAAGACATTGAGACACTATAACTATATTAGCCACAGTGCTACTATAAGTGCCCCCGCAACTGTGCTAGCCATAACAGTCCCATCCAGAGTCATTCAATCAACTTCAGTACCCCCAAAACAGTATCATAAACAATGTCACAGTAACATTCTTAGCCCCTATAACTGTTCTAGCCACAGTGCTCATGTAACAGTGCCAGTCACAGTGCTCCCATAACAGTGTCATTCACAGTGCCACAATAAGGCTGGGTTCACACGTGGCGGAATTTCACTTAAATTCCGCTGCGGACACTCCGCAGCGTTAATCCGCAGCGGAGCCGTTTGTCCATTGACTTACACTTTAATTTAGCAGTGTTAGTTTAGACGAGGCGTAAAATTCCGCTGCGGAGCATAGGCTGCGGAGAGGAATTTGGTGTCCGCAGCATGCTCTGTCTGTTGCGGAGCAGTGGCGGACTCATGGCGGAATTTCTCCATTGACTTCAATGGAGATTCTAATTTCCGCAATGAAGTCCGCAGCTGTCATGCACATGTTATGTGTGCTGCGGATGCGTCTTGCTTTTTTTAACTTGACATTTCTTCATTCTGGCTGGACCTATGTATTTCTAGGTCTACAGCCAGACTGAGGAAGTCAATGGGGCTCCCGTAATGACGGGAGCGTTGCTAGGAGACGTCAGTAAATAGTCACTGTCCAGGGTGCTGAAAGAGTTAAGCGATCGGCAGTAACTGTTTCTGCACCCGGGACAGTGACTACCGATCCCAATATACAGCAACCTGTAAAAAAATATATAAGTTCATACTTACCGAGAACTCCCTGCTTCTGTCTCCAGTCCGGCTTCCCAGGATGACGTTTCAGTCTAAGTGACGGCTGCAGCCAATCACAGGCTAATAACAGGCTGCAGCGGTCACATGGACTGCCGCGTCATCCAGGGAGGTCGGGCTGGATGCTGAAGGAGGGACGCGTCACCAAGACAACGGCCGGTAAGTATGAAATTCTTTGACTTTCACAAGGGAAAGTGCTGTCCCTTCTCTCTATCCTGCACTGATAGGGAGAAGGGAAGTACTTTTCCCGCAGTCCGCAGCAGCTAGTCCGCATCAATTTACTGCACATTTTGTGCAGATCCGCAGCAGAATCTGCAACGCAGATTCTGTGCGGCATTGATGCGGACAGTTGCGGAGGAAATCCGCCACATGTGGTCATGCCCTAAGGCTATGTTCACACGGAGTATTTTGGGGGAGGAATATCTGCCTCAAAGCTCCAAACGGAATTTTGAGGCAGATATTCCTCCCCCAAAATACTCCGTGTGAATAGCAATGATCGCGCCGTTTTTCGCCCGCGGCCATTGAGCGCCGCGGGCAGAAAACACGCTTTCTCCTGCCTCCCATTGAAGTCAATGGGAGGTCGGAGGCGGAAGCGCCCGAAGATAGGGCATGTCGCTTCTTTTTCCCGCGAGGCAGTTTTACTGCTCGCGGGAAAAAGACGCCGACGCCTCCCATTGAAATCAATGGGAGGCGTTCTCGGGCCGTTTCTGCCGAGTTTTGCGACGCGGTTTCCGCGTCAATAAACTCGGCAAAAGACCCCGTGTGAACATAGCCTAACAGTTCCAGGCATATTTCCCCGTTACTGTGCCATCCAAAGTGTCCTCCATAACAGCACCATCCACAGTGCTCCCCTATCAACGCCATCCACAGTGCTCCCGTAACAGCACCATCGACAGTGCTCCCATAACAACGCCATCCACAGTGCTCCCATAACAACGCCATCCACAGTGCTCCCATAACAACGCCATCCACAGTGCTCCCGTAACAACACCATCGACAGTGCTCCCATAACAACGCCATCCACAGTGCTCCCATAACAGCACCATCCACAGTGACCCGTAACAGCACCATCCACAGTGCCTCCATAACAGCACCATCCACAGTGCTCCCATAACAACGCCATCCACAGTGCTCCCATAACAACGCCATCCACAGTGCTCCCATAACAACGCCATCCACAGTGCTCCCATAACAACGCCATCCACAGTGCTCCCGTAACAGCACCATCCACAGTGCCTACATAACAGCACCATCCACAGTGCTCCCATAACAACGCCATCCACAGTGCTCCCGTAACAGCACCATCCACAGTGCCTACATAACAGCACCATCCACAGTGCTCCCATAACAACGCCATCCACAGTGCTCCCATAACAACGCCATCCACAGTGCTCACATAACAACGCCATCCACAGTGCTCACATAACAACGCCATCCACAGTGCCTACATAACAGCACCATACACAGTGCCTACATAACAGCACCATCCACAGTGCTCCCATAACAGCACCATCCACAGTGCCTACATAACAGCACCATCCACAGTGCCCCCATAACAACGCCATCCACAGTGCTCAAGGAACAGTACCATCCACAGTGCTCCCATAACAAAACACCATCCACAGTGCCTACATAACAGCACCATCCACTGTCCTCCCACAACAGCATCATCCACAGTGCCCCCATAACAGTGCCACTCTAACAGTTCCTCTTCCAGAGAGTGACACAGGAAGAAGTCTGGCAGAGGAGATGTCTTATTTCCAGGATAGAGACACGGTGTTCAGTAATCTGGATCTGTGCAGCTCAATGCAAGACGCTTGGTTTGTGTGGGCAGGGGGCAAACACAGACGCAATGGTCCCTGTTCATGACTAGTGCTCTCCAGCAGCTGATATGGGGAGATCTTCATCATAGAGCGCCCCCTCATGGCAGAACTCAATGCAGCTAAATATTACAAATGTAAGGTCAGGGGTGTCTCAGCTCGTCGCCAGGAGACTCGGAATCATTTTCTATAAAGTGTGAAGAATATGTCAGGTTTGTGAAGTCGTCACTTGCAGCTTGTTAAAGTCCTGGCCAGATGTTATCTGTAACTGGGACCACCAGTTATTATTAAAGTGTCTCTGAGACTGGGAAATGACTCTCCGCCACCAGTAAATTACCAGCTGACCTCTGCCTCGCTGGTCCTCCATCGTTCTATATATAATCCACGCCTGCTGATGTGATTTATAAGAGATAAACTAAATCATTCTCTTGATTCACATAAGACTGCAAGTTTAGTCGCTCAACTGGTAAACATAAAACCTTCCGCCCCCTAAAAATATACAACGGTTCTCATACTTGTAATGGGTATGGGAGCTACTATCAGCGTCATATATTTTGATTTTACCAGTATTTTACAGTGTGGAGTGCAGACTTTTAGTGAGGCAGCTCTTTCTCTCTCTCTAGCACAGCAGGAAGTCACAGCACACACAGACACTTTTGTCTAAAGACATCCAAGCAGCTGCCTTTAATAGAAGCCAGCTCAATGAGCTGAAGTGGAAATGTAGCATTACATAGGGCGCTTACAGTTGAATTTTCCATTATCTTCATAGAGGGGGGGGGGGTCCTCACTATGTCATCCAAATGCCCTAACCCCATTCTTCTCTCTATGTCTTGACTCTCACCAAGATGCTCGTTATTCTCTACCTAGACGCAGTCAGCAAACAATTATGTCATGGGAAGGTATGCAGACCACCAGACATCCGCTCTTTACTGTCCCAGACCACCAGGGAGTTGGCATTACCTTTTATTTTTACCATAGACCACCGGGATTAAACCATTAACAACTTAACTACCATTATCATTGGCCATTCACCCCCATCACCTGGGTTGGGGGGGAGGGGCTGTATTAATTATTTTAGCTCAATGCTATCTGAGCTGGCAAATACAATTAAACATTTCATAACTTAGTCGCTGACACCCAGTAGATACCACTGGAATCAGGTTTTTACCTTATCTCAATCATACATAGGATTGTCAGTGCACTTACCTGCCAGCACGCATGTTGTATGTCCTTTGTTAAGCAATGAAGTTATCTTATATATTTAAACTAGTTCTATCAGATAAAAGTAGTTGGGGAAAAAACGGGCTCCTATTGCCTTTGCCAATTCTCTTTGCATTATTCTAGTTTTGTGCCCGCCAACTATTTTTCAGTTATAAAACTATCTGGACACTATAAAACTATCTGGACACTAAAACTATCTGGACACTAAAACTATCTGGACACTATAAAACTATCTGGACACTGTATAAAACTATCTGGACATTATAATACTATCTGGACACTATAAAACTATCTGGACATTATAATACTATCTGGACACTATAAAACTATCTGGACACTATAAAACTATCTGGACACTATAAAACTATCTGGACACTATAAAACTATCTGGACACTATAATACTATCTGGACACTATAAAACTATCTGGACATTATAATACTATCTGGACACTATAAAACTATCTGGACACTATAAAACTATCTGGACACTATAATACTATCTGGACACTATAAAACTATCTGGACATTATAATACTATCTGGACACTATAAAACTATCTGGACACTATAAAACTATCTGGACACTATAATACTATCTGGACACTATAAAACTATCTGGACACTATAAAACTATCTGTACACTGTATAAAACTATCTGTACACTGTATAAAACTATCTGTACACTGTATAAAACTATCTGGACACTATAAAACTATCTGGACACTATAAAACTATCTGGACACTATATAAAACTATCTGGACACTGTATAACACTATCTGGACACTGTATAACACTATCTGGACACTGTATAAAACTATCTGGACACTATAAAACTATCTGGACACTATAAAACTATCTGGACACTATAAAACTATCTGGACACTATATAAAACTATCTGGACACTGTATAAAACTATCTGGACACTATAAAACTATCTGGACACTATAAAACTATCTGGACACTAAAACTATCTGGACACTAAAACTATCTGGACACTATAAAACTATCTGGACACTATATAAAGCTATCTGGACACTATAAAACTATCTGGACACTATATAAAACTATCTGGACACTGTATAAAACTATCTGGACACTATAATACTATCTGGACACTGTATAAAACTATCTGGAAACTATAACACTATCTGGACACTGTATAACACTATCTGGACACTGTATAAAACTATCTGGACACTATAAAACTATCTGGACACTATAAAACTATCTGGACACTAAAACTATCTGGACACTAAAACTATCTGGACACTATAAAACTATCTGGACACTATAAAACTATCTGGACACTATAAAACTATCTAGACACTATATAAAACTATCTGGACACTATATAAAACTATCTGGACACTATAAAACTATCTGGACACTGTATAAAACTATCTGGACACTATAATACTATCTGGACACTGTATAAAACTATCTGGACACTATAATACTATCTGGACACTGTATAACACTATCTGGACACTATAAAACTATCTGGACACTATAAAACTTTCTGGACACTATAAAACTTTCTGGACACTATAAAATTATCTGCACACTATAAAACTATCTGGACACTATAAAACTATCTGGACACTATAAAACCATCTGGACACTATAAAACTATCTGGACACTGTATAAAACTATCTGGACACTATAAAACTATCTGGACACTATAAAACCATCTGGACACTATAAAACCGTCTGGACACTATAAAACTATCTGGACACTATAAAACCATCTGGACACTATAAAACCGTCTGGACACTATAAAGCTATCTGGACACTATAAAACTATCTGGACACTATATAAAACTATCTGGACACTGTATAAAACTATCTGGACACTATAATACTATCTGGACACTGTATAAAACTATCTGGAAACTATAACACTATCTGGACACTGTATAACACTATCTGGACACTGTATAAAACTATCTGGACACTATAAAACTATCTGGACACTATAAAACTATCTGGACACTAAAACTATCTGGACACTAAAACTATCTGGACACTATAAAACTATCTGGACACTATAAAACTATCTGGACACTATAAAACTATCTAGACACTATATAAAACTATCTGGACACTATATAAAACTATCTGGACACTATAAAACTATCTGGACACTGTATAAAACTATCTGGACACTATAATACTATCTGGACACTGTATAAAACTATCTGGACACTATAATACTATCTGGACACTGTATAACACTATCTGGACACTATAAAACTATCTGGACACTATAAAACTTTCTGGACACTATAAAACTTTCTGGACACTATAAAATTATCTGCACACTATAAAACTATCTGGACACTATAAAACTATCTGGACACTATAAAACCATCTGGACACTATAAAACTATCTGGACACTGTATAAAACTATCTGGACACTATAAAACTATCTGGACACTATAAAACCATCTGGACACTATAAAACCGTCTGGACACTATAAAACTATCTGGACACTATAAAACTATCTGGACACTATAAAACTATCTGGACACTATAAAACCATCTGGACACTATAAAACCATCTGGACACTATAAAACCATCTGGACACTATAAAACTATCTGGACACTGTATAAAACTATCTGGACACTATAAAACTATCTGGACACTATAAAACCATCTGGACACTATAAAACTATCTGGACACTATAAAACCATCTGGACACTAAAACTATCTGGACACTATAAAACTATCTAGACACTATAAAACTATCTGGACACTATAAAACTATATGGACACTAAAACTACCTGGACACTATAATACTATCTGGACACTATAAAACTATCTGGACACTATAAAACTATCTGGACACTATAAAACTATCTGGACACTAAAACTATCTGGACACTAAAACTATCTGGAGACTATAAAACTATCTGGACACTGTATAAAACTATCTGGACACTATAAAACTATCTGGACACTATAATACTATCTGGACACTATAAAACTATCTGGACACTATAAAACTATCTGTACACTGTATAAAACTATCTGGACACTGTATAAAACTATCTGGACACTATAAAACTATCTGGACACTATAAAACTATCTGGACGCTAGAAAACTATCTGTACACTGTATAAAACTATCTGGACACTATAAAACTATCTGGACACTATAAAACTATCTGGACACTGTATAAAACTATCTGGACACTATAAAACTATCTGGACACTATATAAAACTATCTGGACACTATAAAACTATCTGGACACTATAAAACTATCTGGACACTAAAACTATCTGGACACTAAAACTATCTGGACACTATAAAACTATCTGGACACTATATAAAGCTATCTGGACACTATAAAACTATCTGGACACTATATAAAACTATCTGGACACTGTATAAAACTATCTGGACACTATAATACTATCTGGACACTGTATAAAACTATCTGGACACTATAATACTATCTGGACACTGTATAAAACTATCTGGACACTATAAAACTATCTGGACACTATAAAACTATCTGGACACTATAAAACTTTCTGGACACTATAAAACTTTCTGGACACTATAAAACTATCTGGACACTATAAAACTATCTGGACACTATAAAACTATCTGGACACTGTATAAAACTATCTGGACACTATAAAACTATCTGGACACTATAAAACTATCTGGACACTAAAACTATCTGGACACTATAAAACTATCTAGACACTATAAAACTATCTGGACACTATAAAACTATATGGACACTAAAACTACCTGGACACTATAAGGGCATGACCACACATGGCGGAATTCCTCCGCAACTGTCCGCATCCATGCCGCACAGAATCTGCGTTGCAGATTCTGCTGCGGATCTGCACAAAATGTGCAGTACATTGATGCGGACTAGCTGCTGCGGACTGCGGGAAAAGTGCTTCCCTTCTCCCTATCAGTGCAGGATAGAGAGAAGGGACAGCACTTTCCCTAGTGAAAGTAAAAGAATTTCATACTTACCGGCCGTTGTCTTGGTAACGCGTCCCTCTTTCGGCATCCAGCCCGACCTCCCTGGATGACGCGCCAGTCCATGTGACCGCTGCAGCCTGTGCTTGGCCTGTGATTGGCTGCAGCCGTCACTTAGACTCAAACGTCATCCTGGGAGGCCGGACTGGAGACAGACGCAGGGAGTTCTCGGTAAGTATGAACTTATATATTTTTTTACAGATACATGTATATTGAGATCGGTAGTCACTGTCCCGGGTGCAGAAACAGTTACTGCCGATCGCTTAACTCTTTCAGCACCCTGGACAGTGACTATTTACAGACGTCTCCTAGCAAAGCTCCCGTCATTACGGGAGCCCCATTGACTTCCTCAGTCTGGCTGTAGACCTAGAAATACATAGGTCCAGCCAGAATGAAGAAATGTCAAGTTAAAAAAGCAAGACGCATCCGCAGCACACATAACATGTGCATGACAGCTGCGGACTTCATTGCGGAACTTTGAATCTCCATTGAAGTCAATGGAGAAATTCCGCCATGAGTCCGCCACTGCTCCGCAACAGACAGAGCATGCTGCGGACACCAAATTCCGCTCCGCAGCCTATGCTCCGCAGCGGAATTGTACGCATCGTGTAAACGAACACTGCTAAATAGAAGTGTAAGTCAATGGAGAAACGGCTCCGCTGCGGATTAACGCTGCGGAGTGTCCGCAGCGGAATTTAAGTGAAATTCCGCCATGTGTGAACCCGCCCTAATACTATCTGGACACTATAAAACTATCTGGACACTATAAAACTATCTGGACACTAAAACTATCTGGACACTAAAACTATCTGGACACTATAAAACTATCTGGACACTGTATAAAACTATCTGGACACTATAAAACTATCTGGACACTATAATACTATCTGGACACTATAAAACTATCTGGACACTATAAAACTATCTGGACACTATAAAACTATCTGTACACTGTATAAAACTATCTGGACACTGTATAAAACTATCTGGACACTATAAAACTATCTGGACACTATAAAACTATCTGGACGCTAGAAAACTATCTGTACACTGTATAAAACTATCTGGACACTATAAAACTATCTGGACACTGTATAAAACTATCTGGACACTATAAAACTATCTGGACACTATATAAAACTATCTGGACACTGTATAAAACTATCTGGACACTATAAAACTATCTGGACACTATAAAACTATCTGGACACTAAAACTATCTGGACACTAAAACTATCTGGACACTATAAAACTATCTGGACACTATATAAAGCTATCTGGACACTATAAAACTATCTGGACACTATATAAAACTATCTGGACACTGTATAAAACTATCTGGACACTATAATACTATCTGGACACTGTATAAAACTATCTGGAAACTATAATACTATCTGGACACTGTATAAAACTATCTGGACACTATAAAACTTTCTGGACACTATAAAACTTTCTGGACACTATAAAATTATCTGCACACTATAAAACTATCTGGACACTATAAAACTATCTGGACACTGTATAAAACTATCTGGACACTATAAAACTATCTGGACACTATAAAACCATCTGGACACTATAAAACCATCTGGACACTATAAAACTATCTGGACACTGTATAAAACTATCTGGACACTATAAAACTATCTGGACACTATAAAACTATCTGGACACTATAAAACCATCTGGACACTATAAAACTATCTGGACACTATAATACTATCTGGACACTAAAACTATCTGGACACTATAAAACTATCTGGACACTAAAACTATCTGGACATTATAAAACCATCTGTACACTATAAAACTATCTGGACACTATAAAACTATCTGGACACTGTATAAAACTATCTGGACACTGTATAAAACTATCTGGACACTATAAAACCATCTGGACACTATAAAACTATCTGGACACTGTATAAAACTATCTGGACACTATAAAACCATCTGGACACTATAAAACTATCTGGACACTATAAAACTATCTGGACACTAAAACTATCTGGACACTATAAAACTATCTAGACACTATAAAACTATCTGGACACTATAAAACTATCTGGACACTATAAAACTATCTGGACACTATAAAACTATCTAGACACTATAAAACTATCTGGACACTATAAAACTATCTGGACACTATAAATCTCTCTGGACACTGTATAAAACTATCTGCACACTTTAAAACTATCTGGACACTTTAAAACTATCTGGACACTTTAACACTATCTGGACACTGTATAAAACTATCTGGACACTATAAATCTCTCTGGACACTATAAAACTATCTGCACACTTTAAAACTATCTGGACACTTTAAAACTATCTGGACACTTTAAAACTATCTGGACACTATAAAACTATCTGGACACTATAAAACTATCTGGACGCTAGAAAACTATCTGTACACTGTATAAAACTATCTGGACACTATAAAACTATCTGGACACTGTATAAAACTATCTGGACACTATAAAACTATCTGGACACTATATAAAACTATCTGGACACTGTATAAAACTATCTGGACACTATAAAACTATCTGGACACTATAAAACTATCTGGACACTAAAACTATCTGGACACTAAAACTATCTGGACACTATAAAACTATCTGGACACTATATAAAGCTATCTGGACACTATAAAACTATCTGGACACTATATAAAACTATCTGGACACTGTATAAAACTATCTGGACACTATAATACTATCTGGACACTGTATAAAACTATCTGGAAACTATAATACTATCTGGACACTGTATAAAACTATCTGGACACTATAAAACTTTCTGGACACTATAAAACTTTCTGGACACTATAAAATTATCTGCACACTATAAAACTATCTGGACACTATAAAACTATCTGGACACTGTATAAAACTATCTGGACACTATAAAACTATCTGGACACTATAAAACCATCTGGACACTATAAAACCATCTGGACACTATAAAACTATCTGGACACTGTATAAAACTATCTGGACACTATAAAACTATCTGGACACTATAAAACTATCTGGACACTATAAAACCATCTGGACACTATAAAACTATCTGGACACTATAATACTATCTGGACACTAAAACTATCTGGACACTATAAAACTATCTGGACACTAAAACTATCTGGACATTATAAAACCATCTGTACACTATAAAACTATCTGGACACTATAAAACTATCTGGACACTGTATAAAACTATCTGGACACTGTATAAAACTATCTGGACACTATAAAACCATCTGGACACTATAAAACTATCTGGACACTGTATAAAACTATCTGGACACTATAAAACCATCTGGACACTATAAAACTATCTGGACACTATAAAACTATCTGGACACTAAAACTATCTGGACACTATAAAACTATCTAGACACTATAAAACTATCTGGACACTATAAAACTATCTGGACACTATAAAACTATCTGGACACTATAAAACTATCTAGACACTATAAAACTATCTGGACACTATAAAACTATCTGGACACTATAAATCTCTCTGGACACTGTATAAAACTATCTGCACACTTTAAAACTATCTGGACACTTTAAAACTATCTGGACACTTTAACACTATCTGGACACTGTATAAAACTATCTGGACACTATAAATCTCTCTGGACACTATAAAACTATCTGCACACTTTAAAACTATCTGGACACTTTAAAACTATCTGGACACTTTAAAACTATCTGGACACTATAAAACTATCTGGACACTATAAAACTATCTGGACACTCTGTGGCACTGTTTATCTGGCTGCTTTGTGGCTACTCAGGAGCATTATCTGATGCTGTTATGGATCACCCAATTTAACCCCTTCCTCGACGAGGACTCAATTCCCAGCAGTTTGACCCCTTTACAGAATATTATGTGTACCCTAAAATGGTGACATTAAAAAATACAATCGTCCTGCAAAAAATCAGCTCTCTTGGAATGCGATGGTGAAAAAAAAAATAAAAAATGTTTGCGTCCTTAAGCCAAGGCTGCAGGGTCCGAGTCACAGAGGCTTAGACAGAACATAACTGAGGGAGATGTAATACTAGTCATACTGTCCCTGATGGCTGGAATGATGGACTGTGGGGAGCAGTCCCGGCATTTTTCATACTTGGCCACTGTTTTCTAGCATTTTTGTCTTTTTAAATTCAGTCGTTCAATAGAGGGTTCGGGAAGCGGGGGTGGGGGGTGGGTGGGGGGAGAAATTGTCTACAATTTTATATAAACGCTGCTTTCTGTGGTTATTTAGTAAAGCATCAAAGACAACAGATGGAAAATTCGTCTTATTAACTGACTCGCAGGTTTATGCGGAATAAAACCTGCCAAGTGTCACTTTCTTCTGTCCCGTTAATGGCCCAAGACTCCGCAATTAGCAGCTTTTTCTTAAAGGATTTGACCCCAAAACACCTCACGGGGAAAAAAAAAGTGTTTATACGTACCACAAGGTGATGATTAGAAAATGTTTCTGAAAATATGTCGGGTGAATTTATCCAAAACAAACCGCGATAAATTGAAATTTTCGGATTTGAGATTACAAAAACAGCAATTTTTTTTAATGAGACACTGCCCTCTAGTGGCCAAATGGGGAATGGTAAAAAATATTTTTGGGAGAAATGGTCTCCAATTAAATCGCCACTTATGAGACAGCGATGCTTCAAGCCTAGGGCATTTATATAAGATTTCCCAGCTGAGCCCTGTCAGTCAGCTTCAGGGCATGCTGGGAGTTGTAGTTATACCACAGCTTAAATGCCGCAGGTTGGAAACCTCTTCAATAGGGAGCCCTAAAAGGGTTTTACAGGATTGGAAAAACATGGCCCAAAAATAGTGCCAGAGACAGATATACTCCTAATAGGGTTAGTGCCAGTCATTTATGGCATATTCTGCGCTAGCGCAACATGGCTACCGCGGCACAAGTTGCCATTTAATCACAGAGTTTCTCTTTAACTTTTTGGTCTTCCCTTTGAGCAGATTATTCAATTTTTTCTTAATTCTCGTCTCCTCCTTAAGGAGAATGCGTCTGATTACCTTTATTACTTCCTCCCCTCCCCCGCTCTCTCCGAAACTCCAGCAATCATTGAATAAATGTACATATAAACTGTCCGGGGGGATTATATGATGACATTATGTTAAAATCAAAACCTCGCTCAGAAATCCTCCTAAGCCATTTATCCGCACTGCTACATGGAAAGGTTTAGAACGATAAACCCCTTATTATGTCTCCGTCCCTCCAGATTAGAGGAGAAGGGACACAACACAGAATTGTCCCTTAAAATACAAAAAGTCCCTAATAGACAGCAGTCCTTGAATCAACCTCTTCTTCCAAAAAATTCTCCATTTCATTGTAATATCTGTTTCTGGGAAAGCTGGGTGGCAACCAATATGACCGCCATTATGGCTTCCAAATGGGATGTCATCCAGCTTTCCTAGACTCCTGAACAGAAACTTTGCCTAGTAATGCAGCGATACATGCCGCATCCTACAAAACCTGACATTAATCCCTCCATTACATTACCCTAGACCACCAGGACAGCTGGAATTAACCCCTTTTCTACCCCTGGCCGCCAGGGGAGTTGGTATTAAATTCTCCACTGTAGAGCACCAGGAAAACTGGAATTAACCCCTATAATACCATAGACCACTAAGATGCTATCAGCAACCCCTTCACTACCCTAGGTCATCAGGGGAGTTGGCATTTACCACTAGACTGTCATTGACCACCAGAGAAGCTGGCATTAACCCTTTCACCACCCTAGACCACCAGAGATATTAGGTATAATAATATTATATTACAAGGAATACTCTCACTGACCCCCAAAATCCCCCTCTATAAAAAATAAAAAAATAAAAAAACATTATCCGCACCGCAGTAAAAACAAAAGTGAGATTGAAGACGTCTGATCACTGAGTGATCGCCCGAGCAGCGAGACACATGAAGGCTGAGCTCTCGCCCAGGGAACAGGACATTGAAGTGTTAGCTCACGCCGCTCTTAAGAACATTTCACTGAGATTAGAGGAACTGAAAAGACATCTCTGGATGATTAGAGCCGGTTCCAATCCGCTGATGGATTAAGCTAACGGAGAAGGATTTCCTGACCCACAGAAACAAACGACACAACTTATCCGGGCTTGGAGACGGCGGCTTAGCCAATACGTGAAATGTAGCTTCACTCTTTCAGACTCATTTTAACACTCTCGGTGCTGAGATTAAAGAAAAACTCTTGGGTTGGCTAAGGGTCTGTAGTTGTACTTGTACAGTCTCTATTTATCAAGTAAAAAATTGCTATGGGGCCCCTGGTGGGAAAAGGCCGAGCACTAAAGTCCTTCCCATTCTTGTCCTTATAGTAACTACCTGCAGCTGCCACAAGGGGGAGCTCACTGCACACAGAATTATGCAGTTTTCTTGGAGTTTAAAACTGGCTGTATACATACTTACATAGTGAGCTCCCCCTAGTGGTGGCTGCAGGTAGCCAGAATAATATCATTTTTCAAATCGTAAAATCAGAGCTCCCCTATATAAATACTAAAATTAATTATCACAGGATTATGAACTTATGAATAAAAAGGTTGGATATTACTTTTCATAAAGGTGTAGAACATTTAGCGGAGTCCTTAGTACAAGAATGGGGCCCTATTTTGTTATAGGGCCCTATAAATTTTGTTACCCCCTCAAAATCAGTACAAGGTAAGTAAAGCAAAATATTTACAGAGCATTTTTTGTAGAGGTACAGGGTGAAATGTTGTGCAAAAGTGGAGATGCCCTTTAAGAAGTCAAAAATAGATTATTTGACCCTATGAGATCGCTATTTTTGTAGGGTAAGGACCACCATGATCCCTCCATGACAGTCAAAGTAGCTTTACATTGTGATGGCCGCAACAAACAGCACCTCATATCTCCTCTTCCTCATTCCCTTGTAGCATGGGGGTAGTAGTATATTGTAGTTATCCGCAGTCACATTCGAAGTTTTAAGTTTTCAAAAATTTTACAACTTTTTTGTGGTTTTTTTGGGGTTGTTTTTTTGGTTGTTTTTTATTGATGACGATTTTATCTGTTTATTACCCTTTAAAATGTATTCATGGGAAAAAGTCTGAGATGGTCAAGCAAATTAATTTGGGATAATGTCACTAAAAACGGATTTAGTTAGCGGGAGTTACTAACTGTGACCCTTTCCCAGGGCTGTGGTTGTTTTTGTGCTATTTGTCATCCTCGTCATTGTAAAGGAGCAGATAGGACTGAAGCCTGAAGCAAAGAAAACCTCATAGTCCCAGCACAATCTCCGCCGCTGATCTGCAACATGAAACTCACAAGGAAATTCCAAGTAAAAAACAATTATTTTTTTTAAATAATAAAAAAAGACAAGAAATCAGAGGGCGCCGTGACTTTCAGGAATAAATTCCAACCACTTCCTTTCATCCCGTCGCCTGTCTCTCCAAAACCTTCTATCAGCTGTGTCTCCCGACTCCTGATTCATCGTCTCCTGTCAGCGCCGGTGCAGTCTCCAGTCCTTCATATGACAACCAATATTCACATCCATTTCTCCACCATCTCATATAACATTCACAAGAATTCAGCTTCACTATTTATTCCTTTCAAAAAGACATAGCAAAGGGCAGGCTGGTATAACCTGGGTATCTTCTGTATATAATTATATAAGTACAGCTGGTATAACCTGGGTATCTTCTGTATATAATTATATAAGTACAGCTGGTATAACCCGGGTATCTCCTGTATATAATTATATATGTACAGCTGGTATAAGTTATACCTCTTCTTGTATATAGTGATGTGGAGCATGCTGGTATAACCTGGGTATCTTCTGTATATAATTATATATGTACGGCTGGTATAAGTTATACATCTTCCTGTATATAGTGATATGGAGCATGCTGGTATAACCTGGGTATATCCTGTATATAATTATATATGTACAGCTGGTATAAGTTATACATCTTCTTGTATATAGTGATATGGAGCATGCTGGTGTAACCTGGGTATATTCTGTATATAATTATATATGTACAGCTGGTATAAGTTATACATCTTCTTGTATATAGTGATATGGAGCATGCTGGTATAACCTGGGTATATTCTGTATATAATTATATATGTACAGCTGGTATAAGTTATACATCTTCTTGTATATAGTGATATGGAGCATGCTGGTATAACCTGGGTATCTCCTGTATATAATTAAATATGTACAGCTAGTATAAGTTATACATCTTCTTGTATATAGTGATATGGAGCATGCTGGTATAACCTGGGTATATTCTGTATATAATTATATATGTACAGCTGGTATAAGTTATACATCTTCCTGTATATAGTGATATGCAGCATGCTGGTATAACCTGGGTATCTTCTGTATATAATTATATATGTACAGCTGGTATAAGTTATACATCTTCTTGTATATAGTGATATGGAGCATGCTGGTATAACCTGGGTATCTTCTGTATATAATTATATATGTACAGCTGGTATAAGTTATACATCTTCTTGTATATAGTGATATGGAGCATGCTGGTATAACCTGGGTATCTTCTGTATATAATTATATATGTAAAGCTGGTATAAGTTATACGTCTTCTTGTATATAGTTATATGTAGCATGCTGGTATAACCTGGGTATCTTCTGTATATAATTATATATGTACGGCTGGTATAAGTTATACGTCTTCTTGTATATAGTGATATGGAGCATGCTGGTATAACCTGGGTATCTTCTGTATATAATTATATATGTACGGCTGGTATAAGTTATACATCTTCCTGTATATAGTGATATGGAGTATGCTGGTATAACCTGGGTATCTTCTGTATATAATTATATATGTACAGCTGGTATAAGTTATACATCTGCTTGTATATAGTGATATGGAGCATGCTGGTATAACCCGTGTATCTTCTGTATATAATTATATATGTACAGCTGATATAAGTTATACATCTTCTTGTATATAGTGATATGGAGTATGCTGGTATAACCTGGGTATCTCCTGTATATAATTATATATGTACAGCTGGTATTAATTATACATCTTCTTGTATATAGTGATATGGAGCATGCTGGTATAACCTGGGTATCTTCTGTATATAATTATATATGTACAGCTGGTATAAGTTATACATCTTCTTGTATATAGTGATATGGAGCATGCTGGTATAACCTGGGTATCTCCTGTATATAATTATATATGTACAGCTGGTATAAGTTATACATCTTCTTGTATATAGTGATATGGCGCATGCTGGTATAACCTGGGTATATTCTGTATATAATTATATATGTACAGCTGGTATAAGTTATACATCTTCCTGTATATAGTGATATGCAGCATGCTGGTATAACCTGGGTATCTTCTGTATATAATTATATATGTACAGCTGGTATAAGTTATACATCTTATTGTATATAGTGATATGGAGCATGCTGGTATAACCTGGGTATCTCCTGTATATAATTATATATGTACAGCTAGTATAAGTTATACATCTTCTTGTATATAGTGATATGGAGCATGCTGGTATAACCTGGGTATATTCTGTATATAATTATATATGTACAGCTGGTATAAGTTATACATCTTCCTGTATATAGTGATATGCAGCATGCTGGTATAGCCTGGGTATCTTCTGTATATAATTATATATGTACAGCTGGTATAAGTTATACATCTTCTTGTATATAGTGATATGGAGCATGCTGGTATAACCTGGGTATCTTCTGTATATAATTATATATGTACAGCTGGTATAAGTTATACATCTTCTTGTATATAGTGATATGGAGCATGCTGGTATAACCTGGGTATATTCTGTATATAATTATATATGTACAGCTGGTATAAGTTATACATCTTCTTGTATATAGTGATATGGAGCATCCTGGTATAATCTGGGTATATTCTGTATATAATTATATATGGACAGCTGGTATAAGTTATACATCTTCTTGTATATAGTGATATCGTCCATGCCGGTATAACCTGGGTATCTCCTGTATATAATTATATATGTACAGCTGGTATAAGTTATACATCTTCTTGTATATAGTGATATGGAGCATCCTGGTATAACCTGGGTATCTTCTGATATATAATTATATATGTACAGCTGGTATAAGTTATACATCTTCTTGTATATAGTGATATGGAGCATGCTGGTATAACCTGGGTATATTCTGTATATAATTATATATGTACAGCTGGTATAAGTTATACATCTTCTTGTATATAGTGATATCGTCCATGCCGGTATAACCTGGGTATCTCCTGTATATAATTATATATGTACAGCTGGTATAAGTTATACATCTTCTTGTATATAGTGATATGGAGCATCCTGGTATAACTTGGGTATCTTCTGATATATAATTATATATGTACAGCTGCTATAAGTTATACATCTTCTTGTATATAGTGATATGGAGCATGCTGGTATAACCTGGGTATATTCTGTATATAATTATATATGTACAGCTGGTATAAGTTATACATCTTCTTGTATATAGTGATATGGAGCATGCTGGTATAACCTGGGTATCTCCTGTATATAATTATATATGTACAGCTGGTATAAGTTATACATCTTCTTGTATATAGTGATATGGAGCAGGCTGGTATAACCTGGGTATCTTCTGTATATAATTGTATATGTACAGCTGGTGTAAGTTATACATCTTCTTGTATATAGTGATATGGAGCATGCTGGTATAACCTGGGTATCTTCTGTATTTAATTATATATGTACAGCTGGTATAAGTTATACATCTTCTTGTATATAGTGATATGGAGCATGCTGGTACAACCTGGGTATCTTCTGTATATAATTATGTGTATAGCTGGTATAAGTTATACATCTTCTTGTATATAGTGATATGGACCATGCTGGTATAACCTGGGTATCTTCTGTATATAATTATATGTGTATAGCTGGTATAAGTTACACATCTTCTTGTATATAGTGATATGGACCATGCTGGTATAACCTGGGTATCTTCTGTATATAATTATATATGTACAGCTGGTATAAGTTATACATCTTCTTGTATATAGTGATATGGAGCATGCTGGTATAACCCGGGTATCTTCTGTATATAATTATATATGTACAGCTGGTATAAGTTATACATCTTCTTGTATATAGTGATATGGAGCATGCTGGTATAACCTGGGTATCTCCTGTATATAATTATATATGTACAGCTGGTATTAGTTATACATCTTCTTGTATATAGTGATATGGAGCATGCTGGTATAACCTGGGTATCTTCTGTATATAATTATATATGTACGGCTGGTATAAGTTATACATCTTCCTGTATATAGTGATATGGAGCATGCTGGTATAACCCGTGTATCTTCTGTATATAATTATATATGTACAGCTGATATAAGTTATACATCTTCTTGTATATAGTGATATGGAGTATGCTGGTATAACCTGGGTATCTCCTGTATATAATTATATATGTACAGCTGGTATTAGTTATACATCTTCTTGTATATAGTGATATGGAGCATGCTGGTATAACCTGGGTATCTTCTGTATATAATTATATATGTACAGCTGGTATAAGTTATACATCTTCCTGTATATAGTGTATGCAGCATGCTGGTATAACCTGGGTATCTTCTGTATATAATTATATATGTACAGCTGGTACAAGTTATACATCTTCTTGTATATAGTGATATGGACCATGCTGGTATAACCTGGGTATATTCTGTATATAATTATATATGTACAGCTGGTATAAGTTATACATCTTCTTGTATATAGTGATATGGAGCATGCTGGTATAACCTGGGTATCTCCTGTATATAATTAAATATGTACAGCTAGTATAAGTTATACATCTTCTTGTATATAGTGATATGGAGCATGCTGGTATAACCTGGGTATATTCTGTATATAATTATATATGTACAGCTGGTATAAGTTATACATCTTCTTGTATATAGTGATATGGAGCATGCTGGTATAACCTGGGTATCTCCTGTATATAATTAAATATGTACAGCTAGTATAAGTTATACATCTTCTTGTATATAGTGATATGGAGCATGCTGGTATAACCTGGGTATATTCTGTATATAATTATATATGTACAGCTGGTATAAGTTATACATCTTCCTGTATATAGTGATATGCAGCATGCTGGTATAACCTGGGTATCTTCTGTATATAATTATATATGTACAGCTGGTATAAGTTATACATCTTCTTGTATATAGTGATATGGAGCATGCTGGTATAACCTGGGTATCTTCTGTATATAATTATATATGTACAGCTGGTATAAGTTATACATCTTCTTGTATATAGTGATATGGAGCATGCTGGTATAACCTGGGTATCTTCTGTATATAATTATATATGTAAAGCTGGTATAAGTTATACGTCTTCTTGTATATAGTTATATGTAGCATGCTGGTATAACCTGGGTATCTTCTGTATATAATTATATATGTACGGCTGGTATAAGTTATACGTCTTCTTGTATATAGTGATATGGAGCATGCTGGTATAACCTGGGTATCTTCTGTATATAATTATATATGTACGGCTGGTATAAGTTATACATCTTCCTGTATATAGTGATATGGAGTATGCTGGTATAACCTGGGTATCTTCTGTATATAATTATATATGTACAGCTGGTATAAGTTATACATCTGCTTGTATATAGTGATATGGAGCATGCTGGTATAACCTGGGTATCTTCTGTATATAATTATATATGTACAGCTGGTATAAGTTATACATCTTCTTGTATATAGTGATATGGAGCATGCTGGTATAACCTGGGTATCTTCTGTATATAATTATATATGTACGGCTGGTATAAGTTATACATCTTCCTGTATATAGTGATATGGAGCATGCTGGTATAACCCGTGTATCTTCTGTATATAATTATATATGTACAGCTGATATAAGTTATACATCTTCTTGTATATAGTGATATGGAGTATGCTGGTATAACCTGGGTATCTCCTGTATATAATTATATATGTACAGCTGGTATTAATTATACATCTTCTTGTATATAGTGATATGGAGCATGCTGGTATAACCTGGGTATCTTCTGTATATAATTATATATGTACAGCTGGTATAAGTTATACATCTTCTTGTATATAGTGATATGGAGCATGCTGGTATAACCTGGGTATCTCCTGTATATAATTATATATGTACAGCTGGTATAAGTTATACATCTTCTTGTATATAGTGATATGGCGCATGCTGGTATAACCTGGGTATATTCTGTATATAATTATATATGTACAGCTGGTATAAGTTATACATCTTCCTGTATATAGTGATATGCAGCATGCTGGTATAACCTGGGTATCTTCTGTATATAATTATATATGTACAGCTGGTATAAGTTATACATCTTATTGTATATAGTGATATGGAGCATGCTGGTATAACCTGGGTATCTCCTGTATATAATTATATATGTACAGCTAGTATAAGTTATACATCTTCTTGTATATAGTGATATGGAGCATGCTGGTATAACCTGGGTATATTCTGTATATAATTATATATGTACAGCTGGTATAAGTTATACATCTTCCTGTATATAGTGATATGCAGCATGCTGGTATAGCCTGGGTATCTTCTGTATATAATTATATATGTACAGCTGGTATAAGTTATACATCTTCTTGTATATAGTGATATGGAGCATGCTGGTATAACCTGGGTATCTTCTGTATATAATTATATATGTACAGCTGGTATAAGTTATACATCTTCTTGTATATAGTGATATGGAGCATGCTGGTATAACCTGGGTATATTCTGTATATAATTATATATGTACAGCTGGTATAAGTTATACATCTTCTTGTATATAGTGATATGGAGCATCCTGGTATAATCTGGGTATATTCTGTATATAATTATATATGGACAGCTGGTATAAGTTATACATCTTCTTGTATATAGTGATATCGTCCATGCCGGTATAACCTGGGTATCTCCTGTATATAATTATATATGTACAGCTGGTATAAGTTATACATCTTCTTGTATATAGTGATATGGAGCATCCTGGTATAACCTGGGTATCTTCTGATATATAATTATATATGTACAGCTGGTATAAGTTATACATCTTCTTGTATATAGTGATATGGAGCATGCTGGTATAACCTGGGTATATTCTGTATATAATTATATATGTACAGCTGGTATAAGTTATACATCTTCTTGTATATAGTGATATCGTCCATGCCGGTATAACCTGGGTATCTCCTGTATATAATTATATATGTACAGCTGGTATAAGTTATACATCTTCTTGTATATAGTGATATGGAGCATGCTGGTATATCCTGGGTATCTTCTGTATATAATTATATATGTACAGTTGGTATAAGTTATACATATTCTTGTATATAGTGATATGGAGCAGGCTGGTATAACCTGGGTATCTTCTGTATATAATTGTATATGTACAGCTGGTATAAGTTATACATCTTCTTGTATATAGTGATATGGAGCATGCTGGTATAACCTGGGTATCTTCTGTATTTAATTATATATGTACAGCTGGTATAAGTTATACATCTTCTTGTATATAGTGATATGGAGCATGCTGGTACAACCTGGGTATCTTCTGTATATAATTATGTGTATAGCTGGTATAAGTTATACATCTTCTTGTATATAGTGATATGGACCATGCTGGTATAACCTGGGTATCTTCTGTATATAATTATATGTGTATAGCTGGTATAAGTTACACATCTTCTTGTATATAGTGATATGGACCATGCTGGTATAACCTGGGTATCTTCTGTATATAATTATATATGTACAGCTGGTATAAGTTATACATCTTCTTGTATATAGTAATATGGAGCATGCTGGTATAACCCGGGTATCTTCTGTGTATAATTATATATGTACAGCTGGTATAAGTTATACATCTTCTTGTATATAGTGATATGGAGCATGCTGGTATAACCTGGGTATCTTCTGTATATAATTATATATGTACAGCTGGTATAAGTTATACAGCTTCTTGTATATAGTGATATGGAGCATGCTGGTATAACCTGGGTATCTTCTATATATAATTATATATGTACAGCTGGTATAAGTTATACATCTTCCTGTATATAGTGATATGGAGCATGCTGGTATAACCTGGGTATCTTCTGTATATAATTATATATGTACAGCTGGTATAAGTTATACATCTTCTTGTATATAGTGATATGGAGCATGCTGGTATAACCTGGGTATCTTCTGTATATAATTATATATGTACAGCTGGTATAAGTTATACATCTTCTTTTATATAGTGATATGGAGCATGCTGGTATAACCTGGGTATCTTCTGTATATAATTATATATGTGCAGCTGGTATAAGTTATACATCTTCTTGTATATAGTGATATGGAGCATGCTGGTATAACCTGGGTATCTTCTGTATATAATTATATATGTACGGCTGGTATAAGTTATACATCTTCCTGTATATAGTGATATGGAGCATGCTGGTATAACCTGGGTATATCCTGTATATAATTATATATGTACAGCTGGTATAAGTTATACATCTTCTTGTATATAGTGATATGGAGCACGCTGGTATAACCTGGGTATCTTCTGTATATAATTATATATGTACAGCTGGTATAAGTTATACATCTGCTTGTATATAGTGATATGGAGCATGCTGGTATAACCTGGGTATCTTCTGTATATAATTATATATGTACAGCTGGTATAAGTTATACATCTTCTTTTATATAGTGATATGGAGCATGCTGGTATAACCTGGGTATCTTCTGTATATAATTATATATGTACAGCTGGTATAAGTTATACATCTTCTTGTATATAGTGATATGGAGCATGCTGGTTTAACCTGGGTATCTTCTGTATATAATTATATATGTACGGCTGGTATAAGTTATACATCTTCCTGTATATAGTGATATGGAGCATGCTGGTATAACCTGGGTATATCCTGTATATAATTATATATGTACAGCTGGTATAAGTTATACATCTTCTTGTATATAGTGATATGGAGCACGCTGGTATAACCTGGGTATCTTCTGTATATAATTATATATGTACAGCTGGTATAAGTTATACATCTGCTTGTATATAGTGATATGGAGCATGCTGGTATAACCTGGGTATCTTCTGTATATAATTATATATGTACAGCTGGTATAAGTTATACATCTTCTTGTATATAGTGATATGGAGCATGCTGGTATAACCTGGGTATCTCCTGTATATAATTATATATGTACAGCTGGTATTAGTTATATATCTTCTTGTATATAGTGATATGGAGCATGCTGGTATAACCTGGGTATCTTCTGTATATAATTATATATGTACGGCTGGTATAAGTTATACATCTTCCTGTATATAGTGATATGGAGCATGCTGGTATAACCCGTGTATCTTCTGTATATAATTATATATGTACAGCTGATATAAGTTATACATCTTCTTGTATATAGTGATATGGAGTATGCTGGTATAACCTGGGTATCTCCTGTATATAATTATATATGTACAGCTGGTATTAATTATACATCTTCTTGTATATAGTGATATGGAGCATGCTGGTATAACCTGGGTATCTTCTGTATATAATTATATATGTACAGCTGGTATAAGTTATACATCTTCTTGTATATAGTGATATGGTGCATGCTGGTATAACCTGGGTATATTCTGTATATAATTATATATGTACAGCTGGTATAAGTTATACATCTTCCTGTATATAGTGATATGCAGCATGCTGGTATAACCTGGGTATCTTCAGTATATAATTATATATGTACAGCTGGTATAAGTTATACATCTTCTTGTATATAGTGATATGGAGCATGCTGGTATAACCTGGGTATCTCCTGTATATAATTATATATGTACAGCTAGTATAAGTTATACATCTTCTTGTATATAGTGATATGGAGCATGCTGGTATAACCTGGGTATATTCTGTATATAATTATATATGTACAGCTGGTATAAGTTATACATCTTCCTGTATATAGTGATATGCAGCATGCTGGTATAGCCTGGGTATCTTCTGTATATAATGATATATGTACAGCTGGTATAAGTTATACATCTTCTTGTATATAGTGATATGGAGCATGCTGGTATAACCTGGGTATCTTCTGTATATAATTATATATGTACAGCTGGTATAAGTTATACATCTTCTTGTATATAGTGATATGGAGCATGCTGGTATAACCTGGGTATCTCCTGTATATAATTATATATGTACAGCTGGTATAAGTTATACATCTTCTTGTATATAGTGATATGGAGCATGCTGGTATAACCTGGGTATCTTCTGTATATAATTATATATGTACAGCTGGTATAAGTTATACATCTTCTTGTATATAGTGATATGGAGCATGCTGGTATATCCTGGGTATCTTCTGTATATAATTATATATGTACAGTTGGTATAAGTTATACATATTCTTGTATATAGTGATATGGAGCAGGCTGGTATAACCTGGGTATCTTCTGTATATAATTGTATATGTACAGCTGGTATAAGTTATACATCTTCTTGTATATAGTGATATGGAGCATGCTGGTATAACCTGGGTATCTTCTGTATTTAATTATATATGTACAGCTGGTATAAGTTATACATCTTCTTGTATATAGTGATATGGAGCATGCTGGTACAACCTGGGTATCTTCTGTATATAATTATGTGTATAGCTGGTATAAGTTATACATCTTCTTGTATATAGTGATATGGACCATGCTGGTATAACCTGGGTATCTTCTGTATATAATTATATGTGTATAGCTGGTATAAGTTACACATCTTCTTGTATATAGTGATATGGACCATGCTGGTATAACCTGGGTATCTTCTGTATATAATTATATATGTACAGCTGGTATAAGTTATACATCTTCTTGTATATAGTGATATGGAGCATGCTGGTATAACCCGGGTATCTTCTGTGTATAATTATATATGTACAGCTGGTATAAGTTATACATCTTCTTGTATATAGTGATATGGAGCATGCTGGTATAACCTGGGTATCTCCTGTATATAATTATATATGTACAGCTGGTATTAGTTATACATCTTCTTGTATATAGTGATATGGAGCATGCTGGTATAACCTGGGTATCTTCTGTATATAATTATATATGTACGGCTGGTATAAGTTATACATCTTCCTGTATATAGTGATATGGAGCATGCTGGTATAACCCGTGTATCTTCTGTATATAATTATATATGTACAGCTGATATAAGTTATACATCTGCTTGTATATAGTGATATGGAGCATGCTGGTATAACCTGGGTATCTTCTGTATATAATTATATATGTACAGCTGGTATAAGTTATACATCTTCTTTTATATAGTGATATGGAGCATGCTGGTATAACCTGGGTATCTTCTGTATATAATTATATATGTACAGCTGGTATAAGTTATACATCTTCTTGTATATAGTGATATGGAGCATGCTGGTATAACCTGGGTATCTTCTGTATATAATTATATATGTACGGCTGGTATAAGTTATACATCTTCCTGTATATAGTGATATGGAGCATGCTGGTATAACCTGGGTATATCCTGTATATAATTATATATGTACAGCTGGTATAAGTTATACATCTTCTTGTATATAGTGATATGGAGCACGCTGGTATAACCTGGGTATCTTCTGTATATAATTATATATGTACAGCTGGTATAAGTTATACATCTGCTTGTATATAGTGATATGGAGCATGCTGGTATAACCTGGGTATCTTCTGTATATAATTATATATGTACAGCTGGTATAAGTTATACATCTTCTTGTATATAGTGATATGGAGCATGCTGGTATAACCTGGGTATCTCCTGTATATAATTATATATGTACAGCTGGTATTAGTTATACATCTTCTTGTATATAGTGATATGGAGCATGCTGGTATAACCTGGGTATCTTCTGTATATAATTATATATGTACGGCTGGTATAAGTTATACATCTTCCTGTATATAGTGATATGGAGCATGCTGGTATAACCCGTGTATCTTCTGTATATAATTATATATGTACAGCTGATATAAGTTATACATCTTCTTGTATATAGTGATATGGAGTATGCTGGTATAACCTGGGTATCTCCTGTATATAATTATATATGTACAGCTGGTATTAGTTATACATCTTCTTGTATATAGTGATATGGAGCATGCTGGTATAACCTGGGTATCTTCTGTATATAATTATATATGTACAGCTGGTATAAGTTATACATCTTCTTGTATATAGTGATATGGAGCATGCTGGTATAACCTGGGTATCTCCTGTATATAATTATATATGTACCGCTGGTATAAGTTATACATCTTCTTGTATATAGTGATATGGCGCTTGCTGGTATAACCTGGGTATCTTCTGTATATAATTATGTATGTACAGCTGGTATAAGTTATACATCTTCTTGTATATAGTGATATGGAGCACGCTGGTATAACCTGGGTATCTTCTGTATATAATTATATATGTACAGCTGGCATAAGTTATACATCTGCTTGTATATAGTGATATGGAGCATGCTGGTATAACCTGGGTATCTTCTGTATATAATTATATATGTACAGCTGGTATAAGTTATACATCTTCTTGTATATAGTGATATGGAGCATGCTGGTATAACCTGGGTATCTCCTGTATATAATTATATATGTACAGCTGGTATTAGTTATACATCTTCTTGTATATAGTGATATGGAGCATGCTGGTATAACCTGGGTATCTTCTGTATATAATTATATATGTACGGCTGGTATGAGTTATACATCTTCCTGTATATAGTGATATGGAGCATGCTGGTATAACCCGTGTATCTTCTGTATATAATTATATATGTACAGCTGATATAAGTTATACATCTTCTTGTATATAGTGATATGGAGTATGCTGGTATAACCTGGGTATCTCCTGTATATAATTATATATGTACAGCTGGTATTAGTTATACATCTTCTTGTATATAGTGATATGGAGCATGCTGGTATAACCTGGGTATCTTCTGTATATAATTATATATGTACAGCTGGTATAAGTTATACATCTTCTTGTATATAGTGATATGGAGCATGCTGGTATAACCTGGGTATCTCCTGTATATAATTATATATGTACCGCTGGTATAAGTTATACATCTTCTTGTATATAGTGATATGGCGCTTGCTGGTATAACCTGGGTATATTCTGTATATAATTATATATGTACAGCTGGTATAAGTTATACATCTTCCTGTATATAGTGATATGCAGCATGCTGGTATAACCTGGGTATCTTCTGTATATAATTATATATGTACAGCTGGTATAAGTTATACATCTTCTTGTATATAGTGATATGGAGCATGCTGGTATAACCTGGGTATCTCCTGTATATAATTATATATGTACAGCTAGTATAAGTTATACATCTTCTTGTATATAGTGATATGGAGCATGCTGGTATAACCTGGGTATATTCTGTATATAATTATATATGTACAGCTGGTATAAGTTATACATCTTCCTGTATATAGTGATATGCAGCATGCTGGTATAACCTGGGTATCTTCTGTATGTAATTATATATGTACAGCTGGTATAAGTTATACATCTTCTTGTATATAGTGATATGGAGCATGCTGGTATAACCTGGGTATCTTCTGTATATAATTATATATGTACAGCTGGTATAAGTTATACATCTTCTTGTATATAGTGATATGGAGCATGCTGGTATAACCTGGGTATCTTCTGTATATAATTATATATGTACAGCTGGTATAAGTTATACGTCTTCTTGTATATAGTGATATGGAGCATGCTGGTATAACCTGGGTATCTTCTGTATATAATTATATATGTACGGCTGGTATAAGTTATACGTCTTCTTGTATATAGTGATATGGAGCATGCTGGTATAACCTGGGTATCTTCTGTATATAATTATATATGTACGGCTGGTATAAGTTATACATCTTCCTGTATATAGTGATATGGAGTATGCTGGTATAACCTGGGTATCTTCTGTATATAATTATATATGTACAGCTGGTATAAGTTATACATCTGCTTGTATATAGTGATATGGAGCATGCTGGTATAACCTGGGTATCTTCTGTATATAATTATATATGTACAGCTGGTATAAGTTATACATCTTCTTGTATATAGTGATATGGAGCATGCTGGTATAACCTGGGTATCTCCTGTATATAATTATATATGTACAGCTGGTATTAGTTATACATCTTCTTGTATATAGTGATATGGAGCATGCTGGTATAACCTGGGTATCTTCTGTATATAATTATATATGTACGGCTGGTATAAGTTATACATCTTCCTGTATATAGTGATATGGAGCATGCTGGTATAACCCGTGTATCTTCTGTATATAATTATATATGTACAGCTGATATAAGTTATACATCTTCTTGTATATAGTGATATGGAGTATGCTGGTATATCCTGGGTATCTCCTGTATATAATTATATATGTACAGCTGGTATTAGTTATACATCTTCTTGTATATAGTGATATGGAGCATGCTGGTATAACCTGGGTATCTTCTGTATATAATTATATATGTACAGCTGGTATAAGTTATACATCTTCTTGTATATAGTGATATGGAGCATGCTGGTATAACCTGGGTATCTCCTGTATATAATTATATATGTACCGCTGGTATAAGTTATACATCTTCTTGTATATAGTGATATGGCGCATGCTGGTATAACCTGGGTATCTTCTGATATATAATTATATATGTACAGCTGCTATAAGTTATACATCTTCTTGTATATAGTGATATGGAGCATGCTGGTATAACCTGTGTATATTCTGTATATAATTATATATGTACAGCTGGTATAAGTTATACATCTTCTTGTATATAGTGATATGGAGCATGCTGGTATAACCTGGGCATCTCCTGTATATAATTATATATGTACAGCTGGTATAAGTTATACATCTTCTTGTATATAGTGATATGGAGCATGCTGGTATAACCTGGGTATCTTCTGTATATAATTATATATGTACAGCTGGTATAAGTTATACATTTTCTTGTATATAGTGATATGGAGCATGCTGGTATATCCTGGGTATCTTCTGTATATAATTATATATGTACAGTTGGTATAAGTTATACATCTTCTTGTATATAGTGATATGGAGCAGGCTGGTATAACCTGGGTATCTTCTGTATATAATTGTATATGTACAGCTGGTATAAGTTATACATCTTCTTGTATATAGTGATATGGAGCATGCTGGTATAACCTGGGTATCTTCTGTATTTAATTATATATGTACAGCTGGTATAAGTTATACATCTTCTTGTATATAGTGATATGGAGCATGCTGGTACAACCTGGGTATCTTCTGTATATAATTATGTGTATAGCTGGTATAAGTTATACATCTTCTTGTATATAGTGATATGGACCATGCTGGTATAACCTGGGTATCTTCTGTATATAATTATATGTGTATAGCTGGTATAAGTTACACATCTTCTTGTATATAGTGATATGGACCATGCTGGTATAACCTGGGTATCTTCTGTATATAATTATATATGTACAGCTGGTATAAGTTATACATCTTCTTGTATATAGTGATATGGAGCATGCTGGTATAACCCGGGTATCTTCTGTGTATAATTATATATGTACAGCTGGTATAAGTTATACATCTTCTTGTATATAGTGATATGGAGCATGCTGGTATAACCTGGGTATCTTCTGTATATAATTATATATGTACAGCTGGTATAAGTTATACAGCTTCTTGTATATAGTGATATGGAGCATGCTGGTATAACCTGGGTATATTCTATATATAATTATATATGTACAGCTGGTATAAGTTATACATCTTCCTGTATATAGTGATATGGAGCATGCTGGTATAACCCGTGTATCTTCTGTATATAATTATATATGTACAGCTGATATAAGTTATACATCTTCTTGTATATAGTGATATGGAGTATGCTGGTATAACCTGGGTATCTCCTGTATATAATTATATATGTACAGCTGGTATTAGTTATACATCTTCTTGTATATAGTGATATGGAGCATGCTGGTATAACCTGGGTATCTTCTGTATATAATTATATATGTACAGCTGGTATAAGTTATACATCTTCTTGTATATAGTGATATGGAGCATGCTGGTATAACCTGGGTATCTCCTGTATATAATTATATATGTACCGCTGGTATAAGTTATACATCTTCTTGTATATAGTGATATGGCGCTTGCTGGTATAACCTGGGTATCTTCTGTATATAATTATGTATGTACAGCTGGTATAAGTTATACATCTTCTTGTATATAGTGATATGGAGCACGCTGGTATAACCTGGGTATCTTCTGTATATAATTATATATGTACAGCTGGCATAAGTTATACATCTGCTTGTATATAGTGATATGGAGCATGCTGGTATAACCTGGGTATCTTCTGTATATAATTATATATGTACAGCTGGTATAAGTTATACATCTTCTTGTATATAGTGATATGGAGCATGCAGGTATAACCTGGGTATCTCCTGTATATAATTATATATGTACAGCTGGTATTAGTTATACATCTTCTTGTATATAGTGATATGGAGCATGCTGGTATAACCTGGGTATCTTCTGTATATAATTATATATGTGCGGCTGGTATAAGTTATACATCTTCCTGTATATAGTGATATGGAGCATGCTGGTATAACCCGTGTATCTTCTGTATATAATTATATATGTACAGCTGATATAAGTTATACATCTTCTTGTATATAGTGATATGGAGTATGCTGGTATAACCTGGGTATCTCCTGTATATAATTATATATGTACAGCTGGTATTAGTTATACATCTTCTTGTATATAGTGATATGGAGCATGCTGGTATAACCTGGGTATCTTCTGTATATAATTATATATGTACAGCTGGTATAAGTTATACATCTTCTTGTATATAGTGATATGGAGCATGCTGGTATAACCTGGGTATCTCCTGTATATAATTATATATGTACCGCTGGTATAAGTTATACATCTTCTTGTATATAGTGATATGGCGCTTGCTGGTATAACCTGGGTATCTTCTGTATATAATTATGTATGTACAGCTGGTATAAGTTATACATCTTCTTGTATATAGTGATATGGAGCACGCTGGTATAACCTGGGTATCTTCTGTATATAATTATATATGTACAGCTGGCATAAGTTATACATCTGCTTGTATATAGTGATATGGAGCATGCTGGTATAACCTGGGTATCTTCTGTATATAATTATATATGTACAGCTGGTATAAGTTATACATCTTCTTGTATATAGTGATATGGAGCATGCTGGTATAACCTGGGTATCTCCTGTATATAATTATATATGTACAGCTGGTATTAGTTATACATCTTCTTGTATATAGTGATATGGAGCATGCTGGTATAACCTGGGTATCTTCTGTATATAATTATATATGTACGGCTGGTATAAGTTATACATCTTCCTGTATATAGTGATATGGAGCATGCTGGTATAACCCGTGTATCTTCTGTATATAATTATATATGTACAGCTGATATAAGTTATACATCTTCTTGTATATAGTGATATGGAGTATGCTGGTATAACCTGGGTATCTCCTGTATATAATTATATATGTACAGCTGGTATTAGTTATACATCTTCTTGTATATAGTGATATGGAGCATGCTGGTATAACCTGGGTATCTTCTGTATATAATTATATATGTACAGCTGGTATAAGTTATACATCTTCTTGTATATAGTGATATGGAGCATGCTGGTATAACCTGGGTATCTCCTGTATATAATTATATATGTACCGCTGGTATAAGTTATACATCTTCTTGTATATAGTGATATGGCGCTTGCTGGTATAACCTGGGTATATTCTGTATATAATTATATATGTACAGCTGGTATAAGTTATACATCTTCCTGTATATAGTGATATGCAGCATGCTGGTATAACCTGGGTATCTTCTGTATATAATTATATATGTACAGCTGGTATAAGTTATACATCTTCTTGTATATAGTGATATGGAGCATGCTGGTATAACCTGGGTATCTCCTGTATATAATTATATATGTACAGCTAGTATAAGTTATACATCTTCTTGTATATAGTGATATGGAGCATGCTGGTATAACCTGGGTATATTCTGTATATAATTATATATGTACAGCTGGTATAAGTTATACATCTTCCTGTATATAGTGATATGCAGCATGCTGGTATAACCTGGGTATCTTCTGTATGTAATTATATATGTACAGCTGGTATAAGTTATACATCTTCTTGTATATAGTGATATGGAGCATGCTGGTATAACCTGGGTATCTTCTGTATATAATTATATATGTACAGCTGGTATAAGTTATACATCTTCTTGTATATAGTGATATGGAGCATGCTGGTATAACCTGGGTATCTTCTGTATATAATTATATATGTACAGCTGGTATAAGTTATACGTCTTCTTGTATATAGTGATATGGAGCATGCTGGTATAACCTGGGTATCTTCTGTATATAATTATATATGTACGGCTGGTATAAGTTATACGTCTTCTTGTATATAGTGATATGGAGCATGCTGGTATAACCTGGGTATCTTCTGTATATAATTATATATGTACGGCTGGTATAAGTTATACATCTTCCTGTATATAGTGATATGGAGTATGCTGGTATAACCTGGGTATCTTCTGTATATAATTATATATGTACAGCTGGTATAAGTTATACATCTGCTTGTATATAGTGATATGGAGCATGCTGGTATAACCTGGGTATCTTCTGTATATAATTATATATGTACAGCTGGTATAAGTTATACATCTTCTTGTATATAGTGATATGGAGCATGCTGGTATAACCTGGGTATCTCCTGTATATAATTATATATGTACAGCTGGTATTAGTTATACATCTTCTTGTATATAGTGATATGGAGCATGCTGGTATAACCTGGGTATCTTCTGTATATAATTATATATGTACGGCTGGTATAAGTTATACATCTTCCTGTATATAGTGATATGGAGCATGCTGGTATAACCCGTGTATCTTCTGTATATAATTATATATGTACAGCTGATATAAGTTATACATCTTCTTGTATATAGTGATATGGAGTATGCTGGTATAACCTGGGTATCTCCTGTATATAATTATATATGTACAGCTGGTATTAGTTATACATCTTCTTGTATATAGTGATATGGAGCATGCTGGTATAACCTGGGTATCTTCTGTATATAATTATATATGTACAGCTGGTATAAGTTATACATCTTCTTGTATATAGTGATATGGAGCATGCTGGTATAACCTGGGTATCTCCTGTATATAATTATATATGTACCGCTGGTATAAGTTATACATCTTCTTGTATATAGTGATATGGCGCATGCTGGTATAACCTGGGTATCTTCTGATATATAATTATATATGTACAGCTGCTATAAGTTATACATCTTCTTGTATATAGTGATATGGAGCATGCTGGTATAACCTGTGTATATTCTGTATATAATTATATATGTACAGCTGGTATAAGTTATACATCTTCTTGTATATAGTGATATGGAGCATGCTGGTATAACCTGGGTATCTCCTGTATATAATTATATATGTACAGCTGGTATAAGTTATACATCTTCTTGTATATAGTGATATGGAGCATGCTGGTATAACCTGGGTATCTTCTGTATATAATTATATATGTACAGCTGGTATAAGTTATACATCTTCTTGTATATAGTGATATGGAGCATGCTGGTATATCCTGGGTATCTTCTGTATATAATTATATATGTACAGTTGGTATAAGTTATACATCTTCTTGTATATAGTGATATGGAGCAGGCTGGTATAACCTGGGTATCTTCTGTATATAATTGTATATGTACAGCTGGTATAAGTTATACATCTTCTTGTATATAGTGATATGGAGCATGCTGGTATAACCTGGGTATCTTCTGTATTTAATTATATATGTACAGCTGGTATAAGTTATACATCTTCTTGTATATAGTGATATGGAGCATGCTGGTACAACCTGGGTATCTTCTGTATATAATTATGTGTATAGCTGGTATAAGTTATACATCTTCTTGTATATAGTGATATGGACCATGCTGGTATAACCTGGGTATCTTCTGTATATAATTATATGTGTATAGCTGGTATAAGTTACACATCTTCTTGTATATAGTGATATGGACCATGCTGGTATAACCTGGGTATCTTCTGTATATAATTATATATGTACAGCTGGTATAAGTTATACATCTTCTTGTATATAGTGATATGGAGCATGCTGGTATAACCCGGGTATCTTCTGTGTATAATTATATATGTACAGCTGGTATAAGTTATACATCTTCTTGTATATAGTGATATGGAGCATGCTGGTATAACCTGGGTATCTTCTGTATATAATTATATATGTACAGCTGGTATAAGTTATACAGCTTCTTGTATATAGTGATATGGAGCATGCTGGTATAACCTGGGTATATTCTATATATAATTATATATGTACAGCTGGTATAAGTTATACATCTTCCTGTATATAGTGATATGGAGCATGCTGGTATAACCCGTGTATCTTCTGTATATAATTATATATGTACAGCTGATATAAGTTATACATCTTCTTGTATATAGTGATATGGAGTATGCTGGTATAACCTGGGTATCTCCTGTATATAATTATATATGTACAGCTGGTATTAGTTATACATCTTCTTGTATATAGTGATATGGAGCATGCTGGTATAACCTGGGTATCTTCTGTATATAATTATATATGTACAGCTGGTATAAGTTATACATCTTCTTGTATATAGTGATATGGAGCATGCTGGTATAACCTGGGTATCTCCTGTATATAATTATATATGTACCGCTGGTATAAGTTATACATCTTCTTGTATATAGTGATATGGCGCTTGCTGGTATAACCTGGGTATCTTCTGTATATAATTATGTATGTACAGCTGGTATAAGTTATACATCTTCTTGTATATAGTGATATGGAGCACGCTGGTATAACCTGGGTATCTTCTGTATATAATTATATATGTACAGCTGGCATAAGTTATACATCTGCTTGTATATAGTGATATGGAGCATGCTGGTATAACCTGGGTATCTTCTGTATATAATTATATATGTACAGCTGGTATAAGTTATACATCTTCTTGTATATAGTGATATGGAGCATGCTGGTATAACCTGGGTATCTCCTGTATATAATTATATATGTACAGCTGGTATTAGTTATACATCTTCTTGTATATAGTGATATGGAGCATGCTGGTATAACCTGGGTATCTTCTGTATATAATTATATATGTACGGCTGGTATAAGTTATACATCTTCCTGTATATAGTGATATGGAGCATGCTGGTATAACCCGTGTATCTTCTGTATATAATTATATATGTACAGCTGATATAAGTTATACATCTTCTTGTATATAGTGATATGGAGTATGCTGGTATAACCTGGGTATCTCCTGTATATAATTATATATGTACAGCTGGTATTAGTTATACATCTTCTTGTATATAGTGATATGGAGCATGCTGGTATAACCTGGGTATCTTCTGTATATAATTATATATGTACAGCTGGTATAAGTTATACATCTTCTTGTATATAGTGATATGGAGCATGCTGGTATAACCCGGGTATCTTCTGTGTATAATTATATATGTACAGCTGGTATAAGTTATACATCTTCTTGTATATAGTGATATGGAGCATGCTGGTATAACCTGGGTATCTTCTGTATATAATTATATATGTACCGCTGGTATAAGTTATACATCTTCTTGTATATAGTGATATGGCGCATGCTGGTATAACCTGGGTATCTTCTGATATATAATTATATATGTACAGCTGCTATAAGTTATACATCTTCTTGTATATAGTGATATGGAGCATGCTGGTATAACCTGTGTATATTCTGTATATAATTATATATGTACAGCTGGTATAAGTTATACATCTTCTTGTATATAGTGATATGGAGCATGCTGGTATAACCTGGGTATCTCCTGTATATAATTATATATGTACAGCTGGTATAAGTTATACATCTTCTTGTATATAGTGATATGGAGCATGCTGGTATAACCTGGGTATCTTCTGTATATAATTATATATGTACAGCTGGTATAAGTTATACATCTTCTTGTATATAGTGATATGGAGCATGCTGGTATATCCTGGGTATCTTCTGTATATAATTATATATGTACAGTTGGTATAAGTTATACATCTTCTTGTATATAGTGATATGGAGCAGGCTGGTATAACCTGGGTATCTTCTGTATATAATTGTATATGTACAGCTGGTATAAGTTATACATCTTCTTGTATATAGTGATATGGAGCATGCTGGTATAACCTGGGTATCTTCTGTATTTAATTATATATGTACAGCTGGTATAAGTTATACATCTTCTTGTATATAGTGATATGGAGCATGCTGGTACAACCTGGGTATCTTCTGTATATAATTATGTGTATAGCTGGTATAAGTTATACATCTTCTTGTATATAGTGATATGGACCATGCTGGTATAACCTGGGTATCTTCTGTATATAATTATATGTGTATAGCTGGTATAAGTTACACATCTTCTTGTATATAGTGATATGGACCATGCTGGTATAACCTGGGTATCTTCTATATATAATTATATATGTACAGCTGGTATAAGTTATACATCTTCTTGTATATAGTGATATGGAGCATGCTGGTATAACCCGGGTATCTTCTGTGTATAATTATATATGTACAGCTGGTATAAGTTATACATCTTCTTGTATATAGTGATATGGAGCATGCTGGTATAACCTGGGTATCTTCTGTATATAATTATATATGTACAGCTGGTATAAGTTATACAGCTTCTTGTATATAGTGATATGGAGCATGCTGGTATAACCTGGGTATATTCTATATATAATTATATATGTACAGCTGGTATAAGTTATACATCTTCCTGTATATAGTGATATGGAGCATGCTGGTATAACCCGTGTATCTTCTGTATATAATTATATATGTACAGCTGATATAAGTTATACATCTTCTTGTATATAGTGATATGGAGTATGCTGGTATAACCTGGGTATCTCCTGTATATAATTATATATGTACAGCTGGTATTAGTTATACATCTTCTTGTATATAGTGATATGGAGCATGCTGGTATAACCTGGGTATCTTCTGTATATAATTATATATGTACAGCTGGTATAAGTTATACATCTTCTTGTATATAGTGATATGGAGCATGCTGGTATAACCTGGGTATCTCCTGTATATAATTATATATGTACCGCTGGTATAAGTTATACATCTTCTTGTATATAGTGATATGGCGCTTGCTGGTATAACCTGGGTATCTTCTGTATATAATTATGTATGTACAGCTGGTATAAGTTATACATCTTCTTGTATATAGTGATATGGAGCACGCTGGTATAACCTGGGTATCTTCTGTATATAATTATATATGTACAGCTGGCATAAGTTATACATCTGCTTGTATATAGTGATATGGAGCATGCTGGTATAACCTGGGTATCTTCTGTATATAATTATATATGTACAGCTGGTATAAGTTATACATCTTCTTGTATATAGTGATATGGAGCATGCTGGTATAACCTGGGCATCTCCTGTATATAATTATATATGTACAGCTGGTATTAGTTATACATCTTCTTGTATATAGTGATATGGAGCATGCTGGTATAACCTGGGTATCTTCTGTATATAATTATATATGTACGGCTGGTATAAGTTATACATCTTCCTGTATATAGTGATATGGAGCATGCTGGTATAACCCGTGTATCTTCTGTATATAATTATATATGTACAGCTGATATAAGTTATACATCTTCTTGTATATAGTGATATGGAGTATGCTGGTATAACCTGGGTATCTCCTGTATATAATTATATATGTACAGCTGGTATTAGTTATACATCTTCTTGTATATAGTGATATGGAGCATGCTGGTATAACCTGGGTATCTTCTGTATATAATTATATATGTACAGCTGGTATAAGTTATACATCTTCTTGTATATAGTGATATGGAGCATGCTGGTATAACCTGGGTATCTCCTGTATATAATTATATATGTACCGCTGGTATAAGTTATACATCTTCTTGTATATAGTGATATGGCGCTTGCTGGTATAACCTGGGTATATTCTGTATATAATTATATATGTACAGCTGGTATAAGTTATACATCTTCCTGTATATAGTGATATGCAGCATGCTGGTATAACCTGGGTATCTTCTGTATATAATTATATATGTACAGCTGGTATAAGTTATACATCTTCTTGTATATAGTGATATGGAGCATGCTGGTATAACCTGGGTATCTCCTGTATATAATTATATATGTACAGCTAGTATAAGTTATACATCTTCTTGTATATAGTGATATGGAGCATGCTGGTATAACCTGGGTATATTCTGTATATAATTATATATGTACAGCTGGTATAAGTTATACATCTTCCTGTATATAGTGATATGCAGCATGCTGGTATAACCTGGGTATCTTCTGTATGTAATTATATATGTACAGCTGGTATAAGTTATACATCTTCTTGTATATAGTGATATGGAGCATGCTGGTATAACCTGGGTATCTTCTGTATATAATTATATATGTACAGCTGGTATAAGTTATACATCTTCTTGTATATAGTGATATGGAGCATGCTGGTATAACCTGGGTATCTTCTGTATATAATTATATATGTACAGCTGGTATAAGTTATACGTCTTCTTGTATATAGTGATATGGAGCATGCTGGTATAACCTGGGTATCTTCTGTATATAATTATATATGTACGGCTGGTATAAGTTATACGTCTTCTTGTATATAGTGATATGGAGCATGCTGGTATAACCTGGGTATCTTCTGTATATAATTATATATGTACGGCTGGTATAAGTTATACATCTTCCTGTATATAGTGATATGGAGTATGCTGGTATAACCTGGGTATCTTCTGTATATAATTATATATGTACAGCTGGTATAAGTTATACATCTGCTTGTATATAGTGATATGGAGCATGCTGGTATAACCTGGGTATCTTCTGTATATAATTATATATGTACAGCTGGTATAAGTTATACATCTTCTTGTATATAGTGATATGGAGCATGCTGGTATAACCTGGGTATCTCCTGTATATAATTATATATGTACAGCTGGTATTAGTTATACATCTTCTTGTATATAGTGATATGGAGCATGCTGGTATAACCTGGGTATCTTCTGTATATAATTATATATGTACGGCTGGTATAAGTTATACATCTTCCTGTATATAGTGATATGGAGCATGCTGGTATAACCCGTGTATCTTCTGTATATAATTATATATGTACAGCTGATATAAGTTATACATCTTCTTGTATATAGTGATATGGAGTATGCTGGTATAACCTGGGTATCTCCTGTATATAATTATATATGTACAGCTGGTATTAGTTATACATCTTCTTGTATATAGTGATATGGAGCATGCTGGTATAACCTGGGTATCTTCTGTATATAATTATATATGTACAGCTGGTATAAGTTATACATCTTCTTGTATATAGTGATATGGAGCATGCTGGTATAACCTGGGTATCTCCTGTATATAATTATATATGTACCGCTGGTATAAGTTATACATCTTCTTGTATATAGTGATATGGCGCATGCTGGTATAACCTGGGTATCTTCTGATATATAATTATATATGTACAGCTGCTATAAGTTATACATCTTCTTGTATATAGTGATATGGAGCATGCTGGTATAACCTGTGTATATTCTGTATATAATTATATATGTACAGCTGGTATAAGTTATACATCTTCTTGTATATAGTGATATGGAGCATGCTGGTATAACCTGGGTATCTCCTGTATATAATTATATATGTACAGCTGGTATAAGTTATACATCTTCTTGTATATAGTGATATGGAGCATGCTGGTATAACCTGGGTATCTTCTGTATATAATTATATATGTACAGCTGGTATAAGTTATACATCTTCTTGTATATAGTGATATGGAGCATGCTGGTATATCCTGGGTATCTTCTGTATATAATTATATATGTACAGTTGGTATAAGTTATACATCTTCTTGTATATAGTGATATGGAGCAGGCTGGTATAACTTGGGTATCTTCTGTATATAATTGTATATGTACAGCTGGTATAAGTTATACATCTTCTTGTATATAGTGATATGGAGCATGCTGGTATAACCTGGGTATCTTCTGTATTTAATTATATATGTACAGCTGGTATAAGTTATACATCTTCTTGTATATAGTGATATGGAGCATGCTGGTACAACCTGGGTATCTTCTGTATATAATTATGTGTATAGCTGGTATAAGTTATACATCTTCTTGTATATAGTGATATGGACCATGCTGGTATAACCTGGGTATCTTCTGTATATAATTATATGTGTATAGCTGGTATAAGTTACACATCTTCTTGTATATAGTGATATGGACCATGCTGGTATAACCTGGGTATCTTCTGTATATAATTATATATGTACAGCTGGTATAAGTTATACATCTTCTTGTATATAGTGATATGGAGCATGCTGGTATAACCCGGGTATCTTCTGTGTATAATTATATATGTACAGCTGGTATAAGTTATACATCTTCTTGTATATAGTGATATGGAGCATGCTGGTATAACCTGGGTATCTTCTGTATATAATTATATATGTACAGCTGGTATAAGTTATACAGCTTCTTGTATATAGTGATATGGAGCATGCTGGTATAACCTGGGTATATTCTATATATAATTATATATGTACAGCTGGTATAAGTTATACATCTTCCTGTATATAGTGATATGGAGCATGCTGGTATAACCTGGGTATCTTCTGTATATAATTATATATGTACAGCTGGTATAAGTTATACATCTTCTTGTATATAGTGATATGGAGCATGCTGGTATAACCTGGGTATCTTCTGTATATAATTATATATGTACAGCTGGTATAAGTTATACATCTTCTTGTATATAGTGATATCGAGCATGCTGGTATAACCTGGGTATCTTCTGTATATAATTATATATGTACAGCTGGTATAAGTTATACATCTTCTTGTATATAGTGATATGGAGCATGCTGGTATAACCTGGGTATCTTCTGTATATAATTATATATGTACAGCTGGTATAAGTTATACATCTTCTTGTATATAGTGATATGGAGCATGCTGGTATAACCTGGGTATCTTCTGTATATAATTATATATGTACAGCTGGTATAAGTTACACATCTTCTTGTATATAGTGATATGGACCATGCTGGTATAACCTGGGTATCTTCTGTATATAATTATATGTGTACAGCTGGTATAAGTTATACATCTTCTTGTATATAGTGATATGGAGCATGCTGGTATAACCTGGGTATCTTCTGTATATAATTATATATGTACAGCTGGTATAAGTTATACATCTTCTTGTATATAGTGATATGGAGCATGCTGGTATAACCTGGGTATCTTCTGCATATAATTATATATGTACAGCTGGTATAAGTTACACATCTTCTTGTATATAGTGATATGGAGCATGCTGGTATAACCTGGGTATATTCTGTATATAATTATATATGTACAGCTGGTATAAGTTACACATCTTCTTGTATATAGTGATATGGACCATGCTGATATAACCTGGGTATCTTCTGTATATAATTATATGTGTACAGCTGGTATAAGTTATACATCTTCTTGTATATAGTGATATGGAGCAAGCTGGTATAACCTGGGTATCTTCTCTATATAATTATATATGTACAGCTGGTATAAGTTATACAGCTTCTTGTATATAGTGATATGGAGCATGCTGGTATAACCTGGGTATCTTCTATATATAATTATATATGTACAGCTGGTATAAGTTATACATCTTCTTGTATATAGTGATATGGACCATGCTGGTATAACCTGGGTATCTTCTGTATATAATTATATGTGTATAGCTGGTATAAGTTACACATCTTCTTGTATATAGTGATATGGACCATGCTGGTATAACCTGGGTATCTTCTGTATATAATTATATATGTACAGCTGGTATAAGTTATACATCTTCTTGTATATAGTGATATGGAGCATGCTGGTATAACCCGGGTATCTTCTGTGTATAATTATATATGTACAGCTGGTATAAGTTATACATCTTCTTGTATATAGTGATATGGAGCATGCTGGTATAACCTGGGTATCTTCTGTATATAATTATATATGTACAGCTGGTATAAGTTATACAGCTTCTTGTATATAGTGATATGGAGCATGCTGGTATAACCTGGGTATATTCTATATATAATTATATATGTACAGCTGGTATAAGTTATACATCTTCCTGTATATAGTGATATGGAGCATGCTGGTATAACCTGGGTATCTTCTGTATATAATTATATATGTACAGCTGGTATAAGTTATACATCTTCTTGTATATAGTGATATGGAGCATGCTGGTATAACCTGGGTATCTTCTGTATATAATTATATATGTACAGCTGGTATAAGTTATACATCTTCTTGTATATAGTGATATCGAGCATGCTGGTATAACCTGGGTATCTTCTGTATATAATTATATATGTACAGCTGGTATAAGTTATACATCTTCTTGTATATAGTGATATGGAGCATGCTGGTATAACCTGGGTATCTTCTGTATATAATTATATATGTACAGCTGGTATAAGTTATACATCTTCTTTTATATAGTGATATGGAGCATGCTGGTATAACCTGGGTATCTTCTGTATATAATTATATATGTACAGCTGGTATAAGTTATACATCTTCTTGTATATAGTGATATGGAGCATGCTGGTATAACCTGGGTATCTTCTGTATATAATTATATATGTACAGCTGGTATAAGTTACACATCTTCTTGTATATAGTGATATGGACCATGCTGGTATAACCTGGGTATCTTCTGTATATAATTATATGTGTACAGCTGGTATAAGTTATACATCTTCTTGTATATAGTGATATGGAGCATGCTGGTATAACCTGGGTATCTTCTGTATATAATTATATATGTACAGCTGGTATAAGTTATACATCTTCTTGTATATAGTGATATGGAGCATGCTGGTATAACCTGGGTATCTTCTGCATATAATTATATATGTACAGCTGGTATAAGTTACACATCTTCTTGTATATAGTGATATGGAGCATGCTGGTATAACCTGGGTATATTCTGTATATAATTATATATGTACAGCTGGTATAAGTTACACATCTTCTTGTATATAGTGATATGGACCATGCTGATATAACCTGGGTATATTCTGTATATAATTATATGTGTACAGCTGGTATAAGTTATACATCTTCTTGTATATAGTGATATGGAGCAAGCTGGTATAACCTGGGTATCTTCTCTATATAATTATATATGTACAGCTGGTATAAGTTATACAGCTTCTTGTATATAGTGATATGGAGCATGCTGGTATAACCTGGGTATCTTCTATATATAATTATATATGTACAGCTGGTATAAGTTATACATCTTCCTGTATATAGTGATATGGAGCATGCTGGTATAACCTGGGTATCTTCTGTATATAATTATATATGTACAGCTGGTATAAGTTATACATCTTCTTGTATATAGTGATATGGAGCATGCTGGTATAACCTGGGTATCTTCTGTATATAATTATATATGTACAGCTGGTATAAGTTATACATCTTCTTGTATATAGTGATATGGAGCATGCTGGTATAACCTGGGTATCTTCTGTATATAATTATATATGTACAGCTGGTATAAGTTATACATCTTCTTGTATATAGTGATATGGAGCATGCTGGTATAACCTGGGTATCTTCTGTATATAATTATATATGTACAGCTGGTATAAGTTATACATCTTCTTTTATATAGTGATATGGAGCATGCTGGTATAACCTGGGTATCTCCTGTATATTATTATATATATACAGCTGATATAAGTTATACATCTTCTTGTATATAGTGATATGGAGCATGCTGGTATAACCTGGGTATCTTCTGTATATAATTATATATGTACAGCTGGTATAAGTTATACATCTGCTTGTATATAGTGATATGGAGCATGCTGGTATAACCTGGGTATCTTCTGTATATAATTATATATGTACAGCTGGTATAAGTTATACATCTGCTTGTATATAGTGATATGGAGCATGCTGGTATAACCTGGGTATATTCTGTATATAATTATATATGTACAGCTGGTTTAAGTTATACATCTTCTTGTATATAGTGATATGGAGCATGCTGGTATAACCTGGGTATCTTCTGTATATAATTATATATGTACAGCTGGTATAAGTTATACATCTTCTTGTATATAGTGATATGGAGCATGCTGGTATAACCTGGGTATCTTCTGTATATAATTATATATGTACAGCTGGTATAAGTTATACATCTTCTTGTATATAGTGATATGGACCATGCTGGTATAACCTGGGTATCTTCTGTATATAATTATATGTGTACAGCTGGTATAAGTTATACATCTTCTTGTATATAGTGATATGGAGCATGCTGGTATAACCCGGGTATCTTCTGTATATAATTATATGTGTACAGCTGGTATAAGTTATACATCTTCTTGTATATAGTGATATGGAGCATGCTGGCATAACCTGGGTATCTTCTGTATATAATTATATGTGTACAGCTGGTATAAGTTATACATCTTCTTGTAACAAGACTTGACTGTCTGAGTGGCGCATTAATTTTTATAGTTTATGGATTATCATACACAAGTTGCTGGGTCAGAGTAAAGCCAGCAGCAATGTGTGAAGTTCTTTTGTATTGTCAATGTGCAGCACAGCGCGGGGTCAGCAGGTTCAGTCCAGAAAATCTGCACTTAACACTATCCAACTTAAATCATGATTAATAGTTTGTCAACCATGGTTACTAAGATACTCGTTACCATAGAGCACCATGCAAATGTCCTAACCCGATTTATACACATATATGTACTTCAGTATTATAGTAGTTAAAAATCTACTGTATGTCTACTATAATACTGCCCCCTATATACAAGAATATAACTACTATAATACTGCCCCTATATACAAGAATATAACTACTATAATACTGCCCCCTATATACAAGAATATAACTACTATAATACTGCCCCCTATATACAAGAATATAACTACTATAATACTGCCCCCTATATACAAGAATATAACTACTATAATACTGCCCCCTATATACAAGAATATAACTACTATAATACTGCCCCCTATATACAAGAATATAACTACTATAATGCTGCCCCCTATATACAAGAATATAACTACTATAATACTGCCCCCTATATACAAGAATATAACTATTATAATGCTGCCCCCTATATTCAAGAATATAACTACTATAATACTGCCCCCTATATACAAGAATATAACTACTATAATACTGCCCCCCTATATACAAGAATATAACTACTATAATACTGCCCCTATATACAAGAATATAACTATTATAATACTGCCCCCTATATACAAGAATATAACTACTATAATACTGCCCCCTATATACAAGAATATAACTACTATAATACTGCCGCTATATACAAGAATATAACTATTATAATACTGCCCCCTATATACAAGAATAAAACTACTATAATACTGCCCCTATATACAGGAATATAACGACTATAATATTGCCTCCTATATACAAGAATATAACTACTATAATACTGCTCCCTATATACAAGAATATAACTACTATAATACTGCTCCTATATACAATAATATAACTACTATAATACTGCCCCTATATACAAGAATATAACTACTATAATACTGCCCCCTATGTACAAGAATATAAGTACTATAATATTGCCCCTATGTACAAGTATATATTTATCATACAGCATGTTCCACTGTGTAGTTATATTCTTGTATATAGGGGCAGTATTATAGTAGATATATTCTTGTATATAGGAGCAGTATTATAGTAGTTATATTCTTGTATATAGGGAGCAGTATTATAGTAGTTATATTCTTGTATATAGGAGAAGTATTATAGTAGTTATATTCTTGTATATAGGGGGCAGTATTATAGTAGTTATATTCTTGTATATAGGAGCAGAATTATAGTAGTTATATTCTTGTATATAGGGAGCAGTATTATAGTAGGTATATTCCTGTACATAGGGGGCGGTATTATAGTAGTTATATTCTTGTATATAGGAGGCAGTATTATAGTAGTTATATTCCTGTATATAGGGGCAGTATTATAGTCGTTATATTCTTGCATATAGGGGGCAGTATTGTAGTAGTTATATTCTTGTATATAGGGGCAGTATTATAGTAGTTATATTCTTGTATATAGGGGGCAGTATTATAGTAGATATATTCTTGTATATAGGGGCAGTATTATAGTAGTTATATTCTTGTATACAGGAGCAGTATTATAGTAGTTATATTCTTGTATATAGGAGCAGTATTATAGTAGTTATAGTCTTGTATATAGGAGGCAGTATTATAGTAGTTATAGTCTTGTATATTGGGGTAGTATTATAGTAGTTATATTCTTGTAGATAGGGGCAGTATTATAGTAGTTATATTCTTGTATATAGGGGCAGTATTATAGTAGTTATATTCTTGTATATATGGGGTAGTATTATAGTAGTTATATTCTTGTAGATAGGGGCAGTATTATAGTAGTTATATTCTTGTATATAGGGAGGAGTATTATAGTAGTTATATTCTTGTATATAGGGGGCAGTATTATAGTAGTTATATTCTTGTATATAGGGGGCAGTATTATAGTAGATATATTCTTGTATATAGGAGCAGTATTATAGTAGTTATATTCTTGTATATAGGGAGCAGTATTATAGTAGTTATATTCTTGTATATAGGAGAAGTATTATAGTAGTTATATTCTTGTATATAGGGAGCAGTATTATAGTAGTTATATTCTTGTAGATAGGGGCAGTATTATAGTAGTTATATTCTTGTAGATTGGGGCAGTATTATAGTAGTTATATTCTTGTAGATAGGGGCAGTATTATAGTAGTTATATTCTTGTATATAGGGGGCAGTATTATAGTAGTTATATTCTTGTATATAGGGAGCAGTATTATAGTAGTTATATTCTTGTATATAGGGGCAGTATTATAGTAGTTATATTCTTGTATATATGGGGTAGTATTATTGTAGTTATATTCTTGTAGATAGGGGCAGTATTATAGTAGTTATATTCTTGTATATAGGGGGCTGTATTATAGTAGTTATATTCTTGTATATAGGGAGCAGTATTATAGTAGTTATATTCTTGTATATAGGGGCAGTATTATAGTAGTTATATTCTTGTATATAGGGGCAGTATTATAGTAGTTATATTCTTGTATATAGGGGGCAGTATTATAGTAGTTATATTCTTGTATATAGGGCGCAGTATTATAGTAGTTATATTCTTGTATATAGGGAGCAGTATTATAGTAGTTATATTCTTGTATATAGGGGCAGTATTATAGTAGTTATATTTTTGTATATATGGGGTAGTATTATAGTAGTTATATTCTTGTAGATAGGGGCAGTATTATAGTAGTTATATTCTTGTATATAGGGGGCAGTATTATAGTAGTTATATTCTTGTATATAGGGAGCAGTATTATAGTAGTTATATTCTTGTATATAGGGGGCAGTATTATAGTAGTTATATTCTTGTATATAGGGGCAGTATTATAGTAGTTATATTCTTGTATATATGGGGTAGTATTATAGTAGTTATATTCTTGTATATAGGGGGCAGTATTATAGTAGTTATATTCTTGTATATAGGGAGCAGTATTATAGTAGTTATATTCTTGTATATAGGGGGCAGTATTATAGTAGTTATATTCTTGTATATAGGAGCAGTATTATGGTAGTTATATTCTTGTATATATGGGGTAGTATTATAGTAGTTATATTCTTGTATATAGAGGGCAGTAGTATAGTAGTTATATTCTTGTATATAGAAGCAGTATTATAGTAGTTATATTCTTGTATATAGGAGCAGTATTATAGTAGTTATATTTTTGTATATAGGGGGCAGTATTATAGTAGTTATGGGCTGTATTATAGTAGTTATATTCTTGTATATAGGGGCAGTATTATAGTAGTTATATTCTTGTATATAGGAGCAGTATTATAGTAGTTATATTCTTGTATATAGGATCAGTATTATAGTAGTTATATTCTTGTATATAGGGGCAGTATTATAGTAGTTATATTCTTGTATATAGGGGCAGTATTATAGTAGTTATATTCTTGTATATAGGAGCAGTATTATAGTAGTTATATTCTTGTATATAGGAGCAGTATTATAGTAGTTATATTCTTGTATATAGGTAGCAGTATTATTGTAGTTATATTCTTGTATATAGGAGCAGTATTATAGTAGTTATATACTTGTATATAGGAGCAGTATTATAGTAGTTATATTCTTGTATATAGGGGCAGTATTATAGTAGTTATATTCTTGTATATAGGAGCAGTATTATAGTAGTTATATTCTTGTATATAGGGGCAGTATTATAGTAGTTATATTCCTGTATATAGGAGAAGTATTATAGTAGTTATATTCTTGTATATAGCAGGCAGTATTATAGTAGTTATATTCTTGTATATAGGGGGCAGTATTATAGTAGTTATATTCTTGTATATAGGGGGCAGTATTATAGTAGTTATATTCTTGTATATAGGGGCAGTTTTATAGTAGTTATATTCTTGTATATAGGGGGCAGTATTATAGTAGTTATATTCTTGTATATAGGGGCAGTATTATAGTAGTTATATTCTTGTATATAGGAGCAGTATTATAGTAGTTATATTCTTGTATATAGGGGCAGTATTATAGTAGTTGTATTCTTGTATATAGCAGGCAGTATTATAGTAGTTATATTCTTGTATGTAGGAGCAGTATTATAGTAGTTATATTCCTGTATATAGGGGGGAGTATTATAGTAGTTATATTCTTGTATATAGGTGGGCAGTATTATAGTAGTTATATTCTTGTATATAGGAGCAGTATTATAGTAGTTATATTCTTGTATATAGGGGCAGTATTATAGTAGTTATATTCTTGTATGTAGGAGCAGTATTATAGTAGTTATATTCCTGTATATAGGGGGGAGTATTATAGTAGTTATATTCTTGTATATAGGTGGGCAGTATTATAGTAGTTATATTCTTGTATATAGGAGCAGTATTATAGTAGTTATATTCTTGTATATAGGGGCAGTATTATAGTAGTTATATTCTTGTATATAGGGGCAGTATTATAGTAGTTATATTCTTGTATATAGGGGCAGTATTATAGTCGTTATATTCTTGTTTATAGGGGCAGTATTATAGTAGTTATATTCTTGTATATAGGGGCAGTATTATAGTAGTTATATTCTTGTATATAGGAGCAGTATTATAGTAGTTATATTCTTGTATATAGGGGTAGTATTATAGTAGTTATATTCCTGTATATAGGGGCAGTATTATAGTAGTTATATTCTTGTATATAGGAGCAGTATTATAGTAGTTATATTCTTGTATATAGGGCCAGTATTATAGTAGTTATATTCTTGTATATAGGAGCAGTATTATAGTAGTTATATTCTTGTATATAGGGGGCAGTATTATAGTAGTTATATTCTTGTATATAGGAGCAGTATTATAGTAGTTATATCCTTGTATATAGGGGGCAGTATTATAGTAGTTATATTCTTGTATATAGGGGCAGTATTATAGTAGTTATATTCTTGTATATAGGAGCAGTATTATAGTAGTTATATTCTTGTATATAGGGGCAGTATTATAGTAGTTATAATCTTGTACATAGGAGCAGTATTATAGTAGTTATATTCTTGTATATAGGGAGCAGTATTATAGTAGTTATATTCTTGTATATAGGGGCAGTATTATAGTAGTTATATTCCTGTATATAGGGGGCAGTATTATAGTAGTTATAATCTTGTACATAGGAGCAGTATTATAGTAGTTATATTCTTGTATATAGGGAGCAGTATTATAGTAGTTATATTTTGTACATAGGGGCAGGGCAGAAGTAGTGAATAACCTTTAGTTGGTTAGTCAAAAGACTGAATATTTCCTCCAGGTATAGGGTTATATTTACAATTTGCGCCTCCACATCGCCTTTCGCTATGTCACTATATTATATTATTTTAGTAGATGTATTTTTATCCTTTGTCTGCAGGGATTTCTATCAGTAAAAACAAGCACAACAAAGTAAATATTCCACATGGATTTGGTGTTAGATGCAACCAATCGAACCGCAGAAAGGAATTATTCCTCCCCCGCTTCAGTAAACATCATTAACATAGAAGAGATGGAAACTGAGAAGACAAGAAGACGCACAAATGAAGGTTGTTAATATGTATCTCTAGTAAATGACACGATCACAACTATGTGAAGATTTATATTATTTTTGTATATCTAAAAACAAAACATTTACACCCAAAATAGTTTCTGAAGAATAAATGACCAGTCTAAAGATCTTCGCGCATAATTTATATTACAGGACAAGCGGAGCTGCTATTAGCCCCCCCCCCCCCACCCAGCCCCACCCCCACCCGGCCACCACTTCTATTTTACTTGTCCCCTCAATTCTCATAATAATTTTTGCTCTATTTTTATAGGCGCTGCGATTCTTCAGGGAAATATATTGTCACACAGAAACCTGCAAGCGGCAGATATAAATTAATTATTCGATAAAATCAGTAATTGCTTAAATATGTGGAAAAGTATTCTCGGATGGGCAGAGCAGTGGCAAAAAAAAAACCAGAATAAATAATTTAATGTTTATTTACAGATATTTTTAGAATATTTTGAACTAATTTATTTATTATGGAATCATTTTATCATTTTTTTGGATTATTATTATTATTATTACTACTATTATTATTATATATCTGTATTTTTATTATGATTATTATCATTATTATTATTATTATTTTATTACTAATAAAAAAATCTTATTTTTTGTTTGGGACAATTTGTTTTTTTAGTTTTATTGGGGGAATTTTTAGGGACTTTCCGGTAACGTTGTGTTTACAAAGTTGTCCTTTACAATAATTTTTTTTTTGCAAGGCTTAAGAAACACCCAAATGTGGCCATGATTTGCAACCAACATGTTGTATTGCTCCAACGCACATAAAATGTAAAAAAAAAAAAATGCACATATTCTTGCAACGCTTTTGTGTATACAGCTCCTGTGCAGACTTATGTGTATCTCTGGTTACAGACTACAAACAAACCCTGTGTTGTCTGACCCTGCAGTCATTAGTTGCTCTACACCCTCTGCCCTGTTTCTTTATCACCTTCAGACAGTAGAAAAGGCGGCAGATGAAAAAGATTAACTCGTGACTGCAGGATCAGACTACACAGCGTTTGCTTGTAGTCTGTTACCATGGAGAATAAGTGCTGTATACACAAAACGGTTTGAGATTGTTCGTCATTACTATATACAAAGTTGCTTCTTTTTTTATTTTATAGGCTTGGGAACAATAAAACTGTTGCAAAAATTGACATACCCTTTAAGCTTTGGAAATAGATGAAACAGGATCAATCAAAACAGAAGAATCTGGTAAAGTGACAATATTATATGTACCATACAGCAAGTCCATGTGGCTGAGCCTATAAGAAAGCACCCACCCTTCTTATTGGCAGTGGTAACCTGTCCAGAACCCCACCCCCAAGTAATAGAAAAAGGAGAAATGTGGACAAACGCCCCCTACTGGACAGTTTTGCAGATATTTTTTGCATTCGGAAAGGATCTTTTTGTCCAGTCGACTTCCAATAAATATTACATGAATGGAGAGATTATTATTACAACACATTTAAGAAATGTTTGCAAAAGAAATCCCTCCCTACATTCAGCCTGGAGGGCTCCTGGGGGAGATGAACCCCTGTAACCTCCCACAAGCCCCAGCAGAACAGCAATGAACCCCTGTCAATAAATAATAATACACAATGTCAGTATATTTACTGCTGCAGGGAACCTGGGAATGAGGGAAAGTCAAGTGAAAGTTTTACACGGTCATTTCCTCCTCGGATAAAAATCTCCTGAGCCGTCCTCTCCTCCTTCTGGGAGACGACCACTATGGCCGCCATCACTGCTTTCATATAGGTTGTCGCCCAGCTGTCAAAGGATCATGTAGTTGCAGGGGTGTATGGAGGTTTTATCACGGGGAGTGGAGGTTATGGGTATGCAAGTGTTTGTATACAAATAGAGGTACACACTTCATAGACATATGAAAGTGAATTAATAACGTCACCATACTGTGTACAGAGATTATACTGCCATACAGTACACATTAATAATGCTGCAATACTGTACACATAACTAATGCCACCATACAGTACTCATACATAGTCCGTATACAGTACACATAAATAACTCTGCCATACTGTACACATAACTAATGCCACCATACAGTACTCATACATAGTCTGTATACAGTACACATAAATAACTCTGCCATACTGTACACATAATTAACATCAGCACAGAGTACAAATACATAATGTTAGTATAGAGGACACAAGAATAAGGCTGCAATACTGTACACATAACTAATGCTTCATACAGTACACATTAATAATACTGCCATACTGTACACATAAATAATATCGCCATACAGTACTCATACATAATGCCACCATACAGTACACATCAATAATGCTGCAATACTGTACACATAAGTAATGCCACCATACAGTACTCATACATAGTCCGTATACAGTACACATGAATAACTCTGCCATACTGTACACATAAATAATATCGCCATACAGTACCCAAACATAATGTCACCATACAGTACACATTAATAATGCTGTACACATAACCAATGACACCATATAGTACTCATACATAGTCCGTATACAGTACACATAAATAACTCTGCCATACTGTTCACATAAATAATATCAGCACAGAGTACAAATACATAATGTTAGTATAGAGGACACAAGAATAAGGCAGCAATACTGTACACATAACTAATGCTTCATACAGTACACATTAATAATGCTGCAATACTGTACACATAACCAATGACACCATATAGTACTCATACATAGTCAGTATACATTACACATAAATAACAGCCATACTGTACACATACCAAAAATATCGCCATACAGTACTCATACATAGTCAGTATACAGTACACATAAATAACTCTGCAATCCTGTACACATAACTAATGCCACCATACAGTCCTTATACATAATGTCACCATACCGTACACATTAATAATACTGTAATATTGTACACATAACTAATGGTACCATATAGTACTCATGCATAGTCACTATACAGTAGACATAAATAATTCTGCCATACTGTACACATAAATAACATCGCCATACAGTACTCATACATAATGTCACTATACTGTACATTTCATTATCACTGCCAAACTGTACACATAAATAACATAACCATATTGTACACATGACTAATGGCACCATACAGTACACATAAATAACGATGCCATACTGTACACAAGACTAATGCCCCATGTACATAAATAACACACATATCAATAGCCAAATTGACCCAATAACAGCGTTGTCAGAGTAACCCCATAAACAGACATTCATAGCGCCTTCAAATGCAGCCAAGTGCTTCTATTCTGGATAGTGCCAGCAGAGTGTCCCTATAAATAATGCCTGCTGATTTCCCCCATAAAATAGAAACAATTTTGACTGCCTAGAGCCACCACTAGGGGGAGCTCATTTCATATGGATTCATAAATCTTTCAATGAAGTCATTTGGGAACTGTATAAATACATATGTGTTTAGCTCCCCCTAGTGGCAGTATACAAGAGTTCAGCAAAGATTAAAGGGACATTTTGACCTCGTGTAAACAGAAAAACTTGGCTGTTTTCTTCCAGAAACAGCGCCCCACTTACCCATGGGTTGTGTCTGGTATTGCATCTAGGCTCCTTTAAAGTCAATTGAACTTAGCGGCAATACGACACACAACCTGTGGGCAGATGTGGCGCTGTTTTTAGAAGAAAGCAGACAGGTTTTTCTAATCCTGTACAACCCCTTCAATAGGAGGAGTCTGAAATCTGCAATAGAAATGTATAATACACCGAGTGAAAGCTAAGGAGTCCTGGGAGTTGTAGTTCTACAAGAACCTTTTACATAAACCATACACGCTGATATATCTATTATATAGATTTTAGACCTTTCGCAGTGTCATCAATCGATAATGTGGCCGCAGTTTTTGCAGAATATACCTAGTGGAGCTGGCAGTAAACATAGCGGGTACATCCTGTACCGGCCATTTATGGAAGATTTTTTTTGAGCATACATTTGGGACTGCGATTGTCCGGTTTATGTGAAAGAAAAAACAATCCGAAATGTTTATAAGCCCCTGGCATACGAGGCGCGGATTCTCATTATCTGGAGATCAAATATTTGTTTCTTCTGCACAAAACGAAATTCCGACAAAAGATAAAAACTGGATGGATTTGCAATTGGGAAATTCTGACATCTATAGGTAATAAGCGGTACTGCAGGACGGATCGACAGCCAAGTATTATAATTACGTAGACCCTGTTCTCAATGAGGGGTCATCATAAATTTATCAGAGACAACCCCGTTCAGTTTGGAGCCCCTGCCACAATCAGCCAATCACCCAATCACTCATGTAGTTATACAAGGACGGCTGTAGTGCGCCAAAGTGGGGGACCCCCCCCTCCCTATGACGTCCATATGTCCTAATAGGTTTTTCCTCATCCATAACTTTCTTTTGTTTCTGATTTTTAGGACTACGTAGCTATTTAAGGCCTCGTTTTTTTGCAGGACGAGTCATATATTTTTAAGGCGTCATTTTTGGATAAATATATGGTAATGTTTAATTTACAATAATTTTTTTTATAATCCTGGAATGTATAAAAAAAATCTATTGCTATTTTTTTCAATTTTTTTTTAATAGTATTTGCCATTAAAATTAATAGAAAGCATAATTTGCTAGGTCCTGCTGATAATTAAAAGCAGAACTGCAGTGTAAAGCATGGTTAGGGATAGAGTAGCCTCCTGAGCCTCTGATGAGACGCATGATCGTGATCGCAGGGATTTTCAGAGGTTGGACCCCCATTGATCAGACATTTATTACAGATCCTGTGGAGAGGTGATAAATGTAGTTTATGGGAGAACCCCTTTAGTCTATTTATACATCGGTCGGAGATCCACTTTTCTGACACAGAGCTCCAAATCTCCTGCAATGACATAGAAATAAATTGTAACATTCTGTCTGCCCGCAGCCACCACTAGGGGGAGCTCAGGAGCTTACTGCAAATTGTATTATTATTGAGTTTAATGTAAATGCAGTAAGCTCCTGAGCTCCCCCTAGTGGTAAATACAGGTAGCCAGAATTGTAAACAGTAAATTTGGAGCTCTGCATAATAACTTTAGAGCTCTGAACACTATAAAAATATATTCAGAAATTATTTTGCATACAATTGCGGAACTTTTTATATTAGGGTGGACGTTCATCCAAGTGACCAATCAGAATATTTTTGGAACATGGGGTGAAGGTGGAGCATCCAAAACCCTTATGTAGCCCCATTACCATACCTGAGCTTTATTGCTGATTGTATAGTATTGTACATATGGTCACACATGCCGCTTACTTCTCCCTAGATGCAATGCAGCCGGCAGTTGCCTCTCATTTCTTGCATACAATACACCCCGGAGAGATGACGTCCCTTCGCTTGCATTGACCTGAACTCTACTTTCCACTTTTCTCTGCTCAGCAACCGAGGGATTAAGATATTACTTGTGATCCCAGATATTCTGGTAACTACGAGAATTATTCTTGGTTTCCAAGAATTCAGAATGTAAGATAAAGACTTTTCCTGGGAGCTGTGCGGGTGTTAGTATCACTGAATGCTTGATTAGGATGGAGGACAATACCGGGAGATTTCTGAGCCATACAATGAGGCTCCTATCTGGAGCCCTCGTCTTCCCTGAACGGGTCAATTCTGTTTTATTTCTGAACGTTGCGCAGACATAATAGTCGCGTCGTGACGTTCCGACTCTTTATATAATGTGCTGCCTCCGCAAAAACATCCAGAGCTGTGTATACAAACCCGCTCCCTCTTCTCTTGTCGTGTTCGCCCGCTTTATTTCACCCTTCATCGCAATCGCTATGAGAAATTTCCAGCAGAACATACTGGGTGTAGGGCCGGACAGGAGGATGACTCCTCTACAACAACGACTGCCAATCCTAAAATGTTTTTGAGGTGCCACCACCACCAGGAAAGACCTCACAGGTTGTTAAGCAGGGGCGGGCACACCGCTGATCAGGACCCCAGAGGGGAGGGGCCTCCGTTTGCCACAATAGGACCAGCAGCAGAAGCTGGGTGTTGCTGGGGCACGGGGATTATTTGGCGGTAGCAGGGTGTGGTGTACCGCTATCATGGTGGCGGCATTCTCTTTGGGGAGAGGTCTCCCTGTATCATATGTGTGGCATTTGTCTAGCGTGTAAGTGGCGTCTGTGCGACATTTGTTCAGCGGGCGAGCGGTAACCCACCCGCACTTTTTCTACAGGGGCCCTCCGCAGTCAGTGTCCACCCCTCCTGTTAGTACTTTGATAAGTTGCACTTCCCACAGGAGCTGATTATCAGAGATCAATGTAGGAAGGAAGGAACAGCTGTCATCTGACAGCCACTTTCTTCATTGTGATTAAAGGGGTTTTTCCATTTGTGGCACATTGGATAGTCCATAAATGTCGGGGGGGGGGTGTATAATAAACTTTTTAAAGGTCTGTTCTCCTGTTAGTCCGAAAAGGGGACACAATAATATATATATATCCAGGCAGGAGGGACAGCGGCGCTGCCCCCCCCCCCCTCATCCGGTACCTAAGATTTATCATTAATTGCAGCAGAACTTTGTGGATCATTTATTTCATCTGATTTATCTCATTTCTTTTCGTCATATTTTGCAGATTTTTGTGCACCGCCTGTTATTTGGCGCCGGGGTCCCGCTGACACTCCGCTTCCTTCTCCCCTCAGGTGGGTGTAAAACTTTTAAGTCAAGGAACAATATAATAATGTGGTAAGTGGTGGTGACGTTCCCGGGAGCTGTTTGAGTAGGCGATGATGACTGAAGGTTACATCCCCTTTAATTAAATTAATCCTGTAATAAAATGCGGCGGTAATTAATGCTTTCCCAGGTGACTCCATTAACAGATTTCATGACATGCACGTAGGTTAACCCTTTCATCTAACCGTCAGAGCAGATTATATATTTGCATCTAGAGCGGTAACATACAGCCCGGTCCTCACTAACATCATCACATGAGAATACTGCCCCCCCCCCCCCCCCAGAGCAGCACGCTCATCTCCTGAAATACTCTGTGCTGCGGGGGTCCCTGCCCCTCTTTAAAAAAACGTTTCTATGAAAAGTTGAGAGGTATGTCTCTGGTATGTCTCTAGTATGTCTCAGCTATGTCTCTGCTATGTCTCTGCTATGACTCTGGTAGGTCTTTTGGTCCTTCTCTGGTACGTTTCTGGTACATCTCTGGTACAACCCTGGTACGGTAAGAGGTATGACTCTGGTATGACTCTGGTATGACTCTGGTATGTCTCTGGTATGACGCTGGTATGTCTCTGGTATGTCTCTGGTATGACTCTGGTATGACTCTGGTATGACTCTGGTATGACTCTGGTATGTCTCTGGTATGTCTCTGGTATGACTCTGGTATGACTCTGGTATGTCTCTGGTATGTCTCTGGTATGACGCTGGTATGATGCTGGTATGACTCTGGTACGTTTCTGGTACATCTCTAGTACGACCCTTTTACGGTGAGAGGTATGACTCTGGTATGACGCTGGTATGACTCTGGTATGACTCTGGTATGACTCTGGTATGGCTCTGGTATGACTCTGGTATGGCTCTGGTATGACTCTGGTATGTCTCTGGTATGTCTCTGGTATGTCTCTGGTATGTCTCTGGTATGACTCTGGTATGACTCTGGTATGTCTCTGGTATGATGCTGGTATGACTCTGGTACGTTTCTGGTACGACCCTTTTACGGTGAGAGGTATGACTCTGATATGACTCTGGTATGACTCTGGTATGACGCTGGTATGTCTCTGGTATGACTCTGGTATGACTCTGGTATGACTCTGGTATGTCTCTGGTATGACTCTGGTATGATGCTGGTATGACTCTGGTACATCTCTAGTACGACCCTTTTACGGTGAGAGGTATGACTCTGATATGACTCTGGTATGACGCTGGTATGTCTCTGGTATGACTCTGGTATGACTCTGGTATGACTCTGGTATGACTCTGGTACATCTCTAGTACGACCCTGGTACGGTAAGAGGTATGACTCTGGTATGACTCTGGTATGTCTCTGGTATGTCTCTGGTATGACTCTGGTATGACTCTGGTATGTCTCTGGTATGACTCTGGTATGATGCTGGTATGACTCTGGTACGTTTCTGGTACATCTCTAGTACGACCCTTTTACGGTGAGAGGTATGACTCTGATATGACTCTGGTATGACTCTGGTATGTCTCTGGTATGACTCAGCTATGTCTCTGCTATGTCTCTGCTATGACTCTGGTAGGTCTTTTGGTCCTTCTCTGGTACGTTTCTGGTACATCTCTGGTACAACCCTGGTACGGTAAGAGGTATGACTCTGGTATGACTCTGGTATGACTCTGGTATGTCTCTGGTATGACGCTGGTATGTCTCTGGTATGTCTCTGGTATGACTCTGGTATGACTCTGGTATGACTCTGGTATGACTCTGGTATGTCTCTGGTATGTCTCTGGTATGACTCTGGTATGTCTCTGGTATGTCTCTGGTATGACGCTGGTATGATGCTGGTATGACTCTGGTACGTTTCTGGTACATCTCTAGTACGACCCTTTTACGGTGAGAGGTATGACTCTGGTATGACTCTGGTATGACTCTGGTATGACTCTGGTATGGCTCTGGTATGACTCTGGTATGGCTCTGGTATGACTCTGGTATGTCTCTGGTATGTCTCTGGTATGTCTCTGGTATGTCTCTGGTATGACTCTGGTATGACTCTGGTATGTCTCTGGTATGATGCTGGTATGACTCTGGTACGTTTCTGGTACGACCCTTTTACGGTGAGAGGTATGACTCTGATATGACTCTGGTATGACTCTGGTATGACGCTGGTATGTCTCTGGTATGACTCTGGTATGACTCTGGTATGACTCTGGTATGTCTCTGGTATGACTCTGGTATGTCTCTGGTATGTCTCTGGTATGATGCTGGTATGACTCTGGTACATCTCTAGTACGACCCTTTTACGGTGAGAGGTATGACTCTGATATGACTCTGGTATGACGCTGGTATGTCTCTGGTATGACTCTGGTATGACTCTGGTATGACTCTGGTATGACTCTGGTACATCTCTAGTACGACCCTGGTACGGTAAGAGGTATGACTCTGGTATGACTCTGGTATGACTCTGGTATGTCTCTGGTATGTCTCTGGTATGACTCTGGTATGACTCTGGTATGTCTCTGGTATGACTCTGGTATGATGCTGGTATGACTCTGGTACGTTTCTGGTACATCTCTAGTACGACCCTTTTACGGTGAGAGGTATGACTCTGGTATGACTCTGGTATGACTCTGGTATGTCTCTGGTATGACTCTGGTATGTCTCTGGTATGATGCTGGTATGACTCTGGTACGTTTCTGGTACATCTCTAGTACGACCCTTTTACGGTGAGAGGTATGACTCTGGTATGACGCTGGTATGACTCTGGTATGACTCTGGTATGACTCTGGTATGTCTCTGGTATGTCTCTGGTATGACTCTGGTATGACTCTGGTATGACTCTGGTACGTTTCTGGTACATCTCTAGTGCGACCCTGGTACGGTGAGAGGTATGACTCTGATATGACTCTGGTATGACTCTGGTATGACGCTGGTATGTCTCTGGTATGACTCTGGTATGACTCTGGTATGTCTCTGGTATGTCTCTGGTATGACTCTGGTATGTGTCTGGTATGACTCTGGCATGTCTCTGGTATGTCTCTGGTATGACTCTGGTATGTCTCTGGTATGACTCTGGTATGACTCTGGTATGACTCTGGTATGACTCTGGTATGTCTCTGGTGTGTCTGTGGTGACGTGGAGCCCGGCATGAGAGCCCCCGTTCTTCTTACCACCAGCGACTCGTGTTCAGATCTGAGCAGAAATCTTGTTCTTTTATCAAACATATGGAATCCAAACACTCAACATCGTCCAGATGTTCTCAGCGGTCGGCAGATGTTGTTTTGACCCAGTCTGAAGGCAGATAGCGAGAAACGTTCAGCTCCCAGTCACATGACCCATATTACAGCTTGTTCTGCCGGTTCTAGACTCACTTTGATGTAAAACACAGGATTCCTGGAAAATATGTTATTCGATTTCCCAGCAAAGAGAAATGACGTAAAACATTGTACAGCGCCACCTACCACTTATTATCTGACACTACCACTGTGCCACCTACCACTTATTATCTGACACTACCACTGTGCCACCTACCACTTATTATCTGACACTACCACTGTTCCACCTACCACTTATTATCTGACACTACCACTGTTCCACCTACCACTTATTATCTGACACTACCACTGTGCCACCTACCACATATTTTCTTACACTACCACTGTGCCACCTACCACGTATCATACCGCTCAACTTTCAAATATTGCAGAGGGACAGCCTCCTATTAAGCCACGCCTCTAGTCCCACTTAATCCCCGCCCATACACACCCGTTTCAGCGTGTCATGCTCCCATAGTGCCTCCCACACAGTATAATGCCCTCTATGTGCCATCATACAGTATAATACCCTCATAGCTGCCACCATACAGTATAATGCCCACATAGATGCCCCCATACAATATAATGCCCTCATAACTGCCCTCATACAGTATAATGCCCCCATAACTGCCCCCATACAGCATAATACACCCAAAGCTTCCCCCATACAGCATAAGGCCCCCATAGCTGCTCCCATACAATATAATGCCCTCATAGCTGCCCCCATACAATATAATGCCCCCTTAGCTGATACCATACAGTATAATGACCCCCACAGCTGCCCCATACAGTATAATGACCCCACAGCTGCCCCTAGTGCCCACGTAGATAGTGCCACATTGTCCAGTGTTAACAGTGCCCCTAAATAGTGGCACAGTACCCATATAGATAGTGACACACCCCCCTGTAGATATCACCATTGGGGCTCCCTCTTGGAGCGGAAACCCCAGCCAGAGCATTGGCCACGTCGTGGTCGGGGATTCCGCTCCAGGAGGAGCCCCTAACGTCACTGTCCATATATAGACAGTAATGTCAAGGGCTTCCTGCGGGCTCAGCGCTTAAAGTAGCTCCCTCTGCTCCTCCACTCTGTACTAACTCTGAAGCAGGGGGCTGATGGTTCCCTGCTTTTAGCATTGAAATGAAGACGCAAATACAGTTGACACCGAGACATACCCCGTCCGCCTGGGACAGCGGGACACCGCCCATTATTCTGACTGGGTATGTATATAGGCACAATGAAAATACCAATATGAGTTCAAAATAGAAAAGTATTTATTAGAGACATATACAAGATGTGGCATCAATGTAACCCGGCAGCGTGTATAGCGCTGTGACCAATGAGGGGCAGTGGTGAGAGATGCCCACGCGTATGGCCACAATGTGGCTTCCTCGGGGTCCCACGTCACGGGAGAAATTTTGTAAGGTGATATCAAAACATTTCTAGTTTTACACTTGTTGAATCCTCCTCCATCTTCTGCAGTATCTGAATATTTGTGTTACGTTACATAAATCCGCCGCGGTCTGCGATAAGACGAGTGTCATCTGTTACTTGTCCAAAAAATAACTCGTCGCACAATCGAATAATGTGTTCACACGGAGTTTTTTGCAGGAGGAAAATTCCTCCTGCAAAAACTGCTCCAGTAGGTTTTTGCACAGTGGTTTGACAAAAACTCGTCAAAACACTTGTCGAGGTTTTTTTTTTCCTCTTTCTGACTGATTGAAATGGGGTTTTGGAGGCGGAAACCGCCTCAAGATGGGTCATGTTGCTTCTTTTTACCACGACGAGTTTTTTTTACTCGTGGTAAAAAAACTCGTCTGCCTCCCATTGAAATCAATGGGAGGCATTTTCGGGCGGTTTTTGAGGAGTTTTTTGGCGCGGTTTCTGCCCCAAAAAACTCAGTGTGAACAGGGCCTGCTGAACCGGGAGACGAGCCGCAATGTCTCACGAGCGGAAAACTTATTCACATTGTCATAAGCTCGAGCTCCCCCTGCTGGTAGATATGTAGAATTACATTAAAGAGCAGTTTGCTTACATCTGTATCTGGGAAAGTTGGGTGACAACTAATAAGTTCGGCGTGTATGTTCAGCGAATGCGGCAGGAGATACTCCCAGTGCATACATTAAACGGGTCCAAAGACCCCTATAGACCCGACGAATACCAAATTAGTCATTTCAACCCCAGACATGGAAGGTCACGGGCCTCTCACCCCCGCCGTAGTCATGATACACTTGACCTGGGACATACACAGAAATCATAGGGACACATTGCAAAATTCAGAATGCTCCTGCCCACTGAGAGCTCCCCCAAATGTGCGTGTCGTCGCAAGGGAGGGGAGGCATCGCGGGGGTGTTGCATCGCAGGGGGGCAGGGCAAGGCAGCACTTATTTAGCAGACGTGCAGCAGGAGTGGGGGTCTGAGCATCTGACTGACTGCAGAGGGCTCCATGGGTGGGGGGTAATTACCCCCCTATAGAGTCCTCAGCAGGCAGTTAGACGCTCAGACAGACCCCCTTGCAGTATAGTAACTACTGAGGGCTCTGTGGGGGGGATTATTCCCCCCACAGAGCCCTCTGCTGTCAGCAAGATGCTCAGACCTTCCACCTTGCAGTATAATTGCCCCCCAGCCTCGGCCGATCACTTTTAAATTAGTGGGGGCAGGAGGCTCTCAGCCCTCAGCAGTCAGACGCTCAGAGCCCCCTCCCCTTTGCAGTATAATTTCCCCCATAGCGCCCTCAGTAGTTATTACACTGCAAGGGGGAGGGGGGTCCGACTGCTTCAACTGTAACTAAACTTTTATAAAACTTTTGAGATGTCATAATGATGTCAGAAGTTTTGATTGGTGGGGGTCCGAGCACTGAGACCTCCACCGATCGCTAAAACAAAGCGACAGAAGTGCTCGGGGGAGCGCTGTGCCGCTTCTTTTCTGATCGGCTTTTCTCAGAGAGCAGAGCAGTTGGTGTATGGACTGTGGCGCATCTCTAGGTCCTGGGCGCCACCACACAAATTACAGTTCATTGACGTCCAGTTTCTATCGCGGCGCAGGGGAGAAGAAAGAAGACGGGAGACGGGAGAGAGAAGACGGGAGACGGGAGACGGGAGACGGGAGACAGAAGACTGCTGTGGGTGAGTATAAGTATTTTTAATTTTGCTCGTTTTTGTTTTGCAGATTCCGCTGGACCGTTTGGACTACGTCGATGATTTACGCTTTATTTTTATTTTTTTAAACGGTCAGAGAGGATTGTGAGGTGGAGTTTTCAATCCAAAAAAACCATTTTTTTTATGCCTCTGTGTTTTTTTAGTACTTTATTACCACCTTAGTAACGGCAGTTGTTTATTTGCCGACGTCCATTACTAAGGCCCCCGCACACGACCGTATATTTCATCCGCAATTACTGACCCATTCATTTCTATTGGCCACGGACACCTTTCAGTATTTTTACGGATGGGCGTCCGAGCTGAAAAAATTATAGAACCGCTCCTATTATTGTCAGTAATTACGGCACGGACTCTCCCATAGAAGCCTGTGGGCGCTTCCTTAAATACGGACGGCTACGGATGTGCATGCGTATTTACGGAAGCGTTGCTATGCAACATGTTGGTGACATCATTTGCAGCCTTTTTTACGGATCCATATATATGGATCAAATACGGACCGTATTTGCGGATACCGTCCCATATATACAGAAAAGTCACGGATGACTACTGATCCATATTTACAGACAGTATTTACGGATAGATGAAAATACGGTCGTTTGCATGGTCACAGCCTGCGATTGCGGGCACGGTCGGTCGGCCGCCCGCATTTTCGGGCTGTGCTCCCATACAAAGTATAAGAGCACGGCCCGTAAAATACGAAAAATAGGACATGTTCTATAATTCCCGGCATGGGTCCGTAAAACCGCGTACCGTGGTACGGTCCGTAGTTTTCTGGTCGTGTGTACGGGGCCTAAGGCAGGGCTTAGCAGTATCCAGTAAAAAGGCGAGCACTAAGGCTTCGTTCACATATCCGTTCAGGCTTTATTCTGACGTTCCGTCTGAGCTTTCCGTCGGAACGGAGCCCTGACTGACACAAATGGAATCCAGAGGTTGCCGTTTCCATCACCATTGATTTTAATGGTGATGGATCCGGTGCCCGTTGTTTCAGTTTGTCTCAGTTGTGCACAGGACCCGTCGTTTTGACGGAATGAATAGCGCAGTCGACTATGGTATTCCATTTGTGTCAGTCAGGGCTCCGTTCTGACGGAAAGCTCAGACGGAACGCCAAAATGGAGCCCGAGCACAGATGTGAACGAAGCCTAAGCCCCATTATTACCCCGGTACCCACCGCCACCAGGGGTAACGGGAAGAGCCGGGTACGATCCAGTACCTGACCATCTGCATTGATTGTCCGGTAATAGGGCGGCCGCAGGCTGGTATTATTAGGCTGGGAAAGGCCAAACACAGTGACCCCGGTAGCGGTATAGCGCATGCCTCGGTACCGGTATAGCGCATGCCCCGGTACCGGTATAGCGCATGCCCCGGTAGCGGTATAGCGCATGCCCCGGTACCGGTATAGCGCATGCCCCGGTAGCGGTATAGCGCATGCCCCGGTACCGGTATAGCGCATGCCCCGGTAGCGGTATAGCGCATGCCCCGGTAGCGGTATAGCGCATGCCCCGGTACCGGTATAGCGCATGCCCCGGTACCGGTATAGCGCATGCCCCGGTAGCGGTATAGCGCAAGCCCCGGTAGCGGTATAGCGCATGCCCCGGTAGCGGTATAGCGCATGCCCCGGTAGCGGTATAGCGCATGCCCCGGTAGCGGTATAGCGCATGCCCCGGTAGCGGTATAGCGCATGCCCCGGTATCGGTATAGCGCATGCCCCGGTACCGGTATAGCGCAAGCCCCGGTAGCGGTATAGCGCATGCCCCGGTAGCGGTATAGCGCATGCCCCGGTAGCGGTATAGCGCATGCCCCGGTAGCGGTATAGCGCATGTCCCGGTACCGGTATAGTGTATGCTCCAGTGGACCCGGTGTTACATACCAGCAATGCATACAGCGCCCGCTCCACGCCCCGGGTCACGTATAGCACAGCTGTTATATTATATACAAACATTATTATTAGACGCGATTCCTAAGAATAAACAACCGCAGCCGGTAAATCCATCACAACCTCCTCCACAATCCCAGCCGAGAAGGAGCCGGTCACACAGAAGCCACCAGGACATTATAGTTATAAACACGGAGCGCTGCTCATCCTGATCCTCCTGGTCCATGTTTACCTTAGAAGATCTCTGCTTCTGTCAGTGAAAGTGATTATTCCAGTATATCCAGACCTAATACTTCTTACAGCTGAGGGTTTGTTACAATTGTATCTACTCTGGACAATCCTCTGAGATAAACAGCTTGGACTCCAGATGGATACATGTTACCTGCACTGATACATTGTTACAAACTATCAGGACAGAGTAGAGATTTGTGCTGCTGTATATAACCCACAGAGAACTGCTAAGCCCTCCCCTGATTCATTGTAACAAGCACATCAGCTGTGAACAGAAGTAGGTCAGAACAGGCTTTTATTTTTGTATATATAGAAAGGTTTCTATTCATTAACAGCCGTCAGAGATATTGAAAGTGATGAGAAAACTTGCCAGTTACATACAGTACGGTATTCCCTGCATGTCTAGGTGGTGGGGGGTTTATTTGTATGACCCGTTCATTACCTGGCACCAACATATCTGGAGCTGGCGCTCATGAACCCAGTGTTACAAGACAACGGCACCGTCAGTGGATTTTGTCTGCCATCTTCTTTGTAAAACCGTCCATCCTGATCTTCCTGGTTCATGAATAAAATGCAAGGTTTACAGTGAAGACTGACACTGCAGAGGGAGGAAGCGGCAGGAAGGCTGAGTGACAATCCTTGTGTCAGAGCAGTGTCTTCTATTAGTAGTTGTCACCCAGAATCTATTACTCCTGTCGGACACAGGATAACTCCCATCAGGCAATTACCATGCTTGATGCAGACCAGAGCAGGCTTGACAGACTTTACCCATAGGATAACACAGGGGTCATTCCTCCGCCGGGCTGGCAGGAAACACTCATCATCCGCCCTCCGATGGCGGGAATTCCATAGCAGGAGACGGCGCTGATAAACCAGCTTAACTTTCTGGGAAGTGGGAGATAAAAAGCCAAAGTTATGGGAAGAATTTCCTGCATTTTCTTAAATTGTTTTCAAAAATTAAAATAAAATTCTGCAGATCCGACTTTGTCAATTTAAAGGGACAGTAAAACATAAAGGCTCTCTGGGTTCTATTGTTCTCTGTTATCAGCCAGGTCAGACCGGCGTGCTGAGAACCTCCAAAAACGCACAATACGCAAAACTGCAGCTCTGCAATGAACGGAAGAATTAGACCAATAAGACCAGTATACTTAGGCAGGGGCGGAGCTAGGGGAGGAGCCTGTGCCCGGGTACTGGGTGCCAGGGGAGGGGGCAACAAGCTTTTCTGCTCTGGCCGTGACAGTAGATGTTCACGGCTACACATACCCTTTAAATATGGAATATACAAGTACTGTACCCAGCATGCTTTTGGATGTGGACCATCATGCGGCCAGAACTTGCACATTCTGCTTGAGAGGGAAATCTTAGTTACTATTGGACAACGTCCCAGCATTGTATACTGGCCAGCGGTCCCATGCACTGGTCATTGGAGCAGCATTAAGGGGTCTGAGCTTGGATGTTATAGGAGTTCACTGTATATAACACTAGATCACCAGGGACAATAATGCTGCCACCTGACCACCAGGACATGGGCACTGTATGTATTTTTTTTCCAGGGATAGAACTATGTATATACTATGTGACCGCCAAGGACGAGGGTCAGTGCAGAGTATTGAATCGTCATGGACTGGCAGAGTATATCATGGAACTACCAGGACTGAATATATACCACTGGATCACCAGGCACCATATATAGTATATGACATATAATCATCAGCCACTGGGCACAGCATATGACAATGGATTGCAATTGACTGAACTAATATGGCACTGGTTCAGAGGAAGTGGGCACATTATATACCACTGGTTCAGAGGAAGTGGGCACATTATATACCACTGGACCACCAGGGAATGGACAATGTACATATTAATGAATAAGATAAAGTATATACCACTGACCACCAGGGACTGGGCAATGTACAGATCAATGATTACGATACGGTATATAGCACTGACCACCAGGGACTGGGCAATGTACATATCAATGAATAAGACATGGTATATACCACTGACCACCAGGGACTGGGCAATGTACATATCAATGCATAAGATACGGTATATACCACTGACCACCAGGGACTGGACAATCTTCATATCAATGAATTAGATACGGTATATACCACTGACCACCAGGGACTGGACAATGTACATATCAGTGAATAAGATACGGTATATACCACTGACCATCAGGGACTGGACAATCTTCATATCAATGAATTAGATACGGTATATACCACTGACCACCAGGGACTGGACAATGTACATATCAGTGAATAAGATACGGTATATACCACTGACCACCAAGGACTGGACAATCTTCATATCAATGAATAAGATACAGTATATACCACTGACCACCAGGGACGGGACTTTGCACACAGGTGAATCTCCCAGGTTTGTACACTTTCTCAGAGGACCATTGCAGGGACAGTGCTGTGTTAGGGACTGGGATCATGTTTGGGTTCCTCTGGCTGCTGAGCTTTCACGTGCTGCATTCCTGACTCATTCCAGATGTGTGAGGGGAAAAAAAATCTTCTACAGTCATAAGTCAAGAAAAGTACAAGAAGCTTCAGAGATCCCAGACGCCGACTACTGGAGACAGGAGCTGCACCGGGAGGAAGGGAAGAATCCAGGACCACCAGACCATGTATCTCCAGTCCTGCCTGTTACTGCTGCTCTACATCTATGTGGATGCCAACGTCACCAGCAAGTGGCACAGAGGTAAGTGGTGACATCATCACTCCATATACTGAGCACTAAAGGGGTTAATAATGCGCAATCACTGTATAATCAACAGCTCTGTAACTCTTTGTTTTTCAATTCCTCACCTTTTTCAACATGCTTGCTGTCAGTGAATAAACATTATTGCATCTATCTGGACATCAAAAACCGGTCTATACCGAATACTTCTCACAGCTGAGGGTTTGTTACAATTGAATGCCATCCATACAAGCCTCTGTGAGGTAAACACATTAGCAGCGCAAATCTCTCTTCTGTCCTGATGTTTGTTACAATGTATCAGTGCAGGTGATATGTATCAGGCTGTTTAGCTCACAGAGGATGGACTAGACTGGATATAATTGTAACAACCCCTCAGCTGTGAGAAACATTCGTTTTTAGCCTCTAGGCGTGAGATTCTTGTATATATGGATCCCCATAGTGTGTGCATGTACATATAATATAGATTCAGATGTAGCAGAGGTAGATTTGTCATGTAACTGTTCCTTTCGAGACTGAGATACCTGCAAACCTATAGCACATTGTTTGAGGCCTCACAGTAAGTTGTGCCAAATGACAAACTCATTACTACTACGTAGGGGAAATGAACTGCGCTACACCTGACACATTCAGCTCCTCTGCATAGAACAAATTGAGCTTTGCTACATCTTACACATTCAGCTCTGATGCATAGGATACATTCAGCTCTTTTACACCTAACACATTCAACTCTGCTACATTTCACAAACTTTCTATGGTTTTTAATAAATATTGCTAGGGGAATAGGGTAAATGCAGGGGATCTTCATACTGAGGGTAATAAGGGGAGCACATTTAGCTCTGCAGCATTGGACAAATTCAAATGTTATACACCTGACACATTCAGCTCTGCTACATTTCCAAAGCGTTCTATGGGTTTAAATATATATTGCTAAGTGAATAGACTACTTGCAGCTCTCTACAGAGGATATTTATATTGAGGGCAATAAGGACAGCACATTCAGCTCTGCTGCATAGGACAAATTCAGCTGTTCTACACCTAACACATTCAGCTCTGCTACATTGTACAAACTTTCTATGTTTGTTACTAAATATTGCTAAGGGAATAGAGCACATGACTCTCTCTACAGGGGCTCTTCAGACTGAGGGTAATAAGGGGAGCACATTCAGCTCTGCTGCATAGGACAAATTCAGCTGTTCTACTCCTGACACATTCAGCTCTACTGCATCAGACAAATTAGTCTGTTCTACACCTGACTCATTCAGCTCTGCTACATTTTACAAACGTTCTTAATTTTGAATTATTGCTAAGTGAATAGAGTCCATGCAGCTCTCTACAGGGAATCTTCATATTAAGGGTGGCACAGTCAGCTCTGCTGCATAAGACAAATTCAGCTGTTCTACACCTAACACATTCAGCTCTGCTGCATAAGACAAATTCCGCTCTTCTACTCCTGACACATTCAGCAATGCTGCATAAGACAAATTCAGCTGTTCTACACCTGACACATTCAGCTCTGCTGCATAGGACAAATTCAGCCGCTCTACACCTGACACATTCAGCTCTGCTACATTTTACAAACTTACTATCATTTTGAATAAATATTTATTTTAAATATTTCTAAGTGTAGATGCAGCTCTCTACAGGGATTCAGAACCAGGGCAACTTTTTCGGATCTATGAATTTGCCCCCAGACGCTTTTAGACATTTGTTAATTATGTCTGCTAGTAGGAAAGCTGGGTGGCAAACAATACGGCAACTATTACAGTTTCCTGGGGGCTGTCACACAGCTTCCTTAGAATCCTGAATGGCAGATATCCCTGGTTATGCAGCAGTATGTGAGAGGGGGATGTATTGCCGCATAACAGCAGATTTGCCCATCAGAGGCCTGGAAAAGCTGGGTGATGGCACTTATATTGCTTGTTATCCAAGTCTGAAACAGCTGAAGACAGAAGAGATGACTCAATGATTTCTGTTTACTTGGAATTTTTCATTTCTATTTTCGGGGTGATTTTTTTTTTTACATGTTTTCCAAATGAATCAATATTTGCAGAAAATGTTCTGTCGTGTGGTTTCTATAGCTTCTTCTCCTTCTCAGCCTCAGCCAGTGTGAAGTTGATTGATTATACTGTCTGTATTCTTAGAAAATATCATTGGGTTATAAAAAAAAAAAAACACAAATGTAGCAGAGCTGAGTTTGTCAAGTGCAGCAGAGCTGAGTTTGTCCCACCTGCTGCTATCACACTATGTCTCTTGTGCATTTCCATAGAAATGAAGATAAATCTGCTGTATTTTCTTATCTTCAGAGTTTAAATGGTGCAAAACGCCAAATGTCAAATTCAGCTCTGCTACATCTGTATATATTTTCATGTCAGGAATTACAAAAGCCTGTGATAATTGTTGTCGGGGGATTTATTTTAATAAATCCTTTTATGTTACTGATTAAATTCACTGCCTTGTTTCTTTGTCCTCCCACAATTCCATGCACTGGGGGGGGGTGGTCGGTAGCATTTTTCATACTGAACTTCTTGGTTCATGAATAGAATGACTGATACTTGCACAGACAGAGCAGTAGGATGGAGTGATGTAATTTTGCATACCATTGCCGATCCCCATGCCGTTCAGACTCACAGGAAAGCTGAGTGACCATTCCTTTGGGCACTTATGACTGTTATTAGTAGGTGTCAGTATCTGTTAGACCCAGGATACCCAGAATATAATATTAGATGGCTGAGGATTTATGTATCCAGGTAACTATACCAGGAATTGAGACCCAAAAAAATAGTTCAATGACAAACTCAGCTCTGCTGCATCATTGCGAACCTAATTCCTGTGGGTCAACCCTTGTAAATAGGAAGTCCGAGATAAAACATAAATCCCCTATTAAAAAACCGGGGTCAATTGAAATGAATAATTGCCCCTATTCCCTCTTTCATGATCTTGAATTAAAGGGACAGTACACCTTTTAATAACCTTGGCTGTATAGTCTGCATCTGTAAACTCCACCATCTCTGTAACATCTCATTTCTATTCCTGCTGTTTTTAGTTTATTTTACTCTGTACTGTGCAGAAAACTTGTGTCGCTACCTGGAAACTGTCAACATGCTGCTGTTGACAGATATCATTTTGTTATTATTTAGTTGATTGAGGGTATAATGCTGATAATGGGCTGGGGTCTGGTTTAGAAAACCCATTAGTGAATACCAAATAAGGGAATTCTAAGTTAATAGGCGGGGGTCCACAATTCAGGACCCTCATCTATTATATAGAGTGGAGAGCGACTATAAAGAACGTCTCCCTCTATGAAGAACTCAACAAGTTCCTCATTATACAAACAGCCCATTGATTTCAATGGTAGCTGTGCAATACTTAATTTCTCCTGTGGTGGCGCTGTAGGGAAATTAAGCACTTGCTGCCAGGATCCCCAACAGATCACAGATGATCGCTGGATTTTCAAGCAGTGAGACGCCCTGTGATCAGTTTAGGATTGTCCAGTCTCCTTTAACCCATCACCCAGATCATTAACACACAAATATGCCAGTCGATTTAGCTCTCACTTTTTTTTCAAGATCTCTGCTTGATGCCAGTGAATGGAGCATCCTTGTTTAAATCAATAAGCTGGAAACCTGTCCTGATCCTGTCTAACTGACACAGGTGCACGACTCCACATGATAGCCTCTGGACGTAAACAAGATTGGTCCCGTTCACTGACAGCAAACAGACATTTTGTTGAGAAATTGAAACAAAAAGTATATAAAAAAAAGTTGTAGAATTTCTCCCTATACAACGGATAACCTTAATTTACAAAAAGCAGAGTATCCCTTTAAGTACAATACATGTAAGGCAGGATGGTTTTGCTCAGGCAGTAGTCAGACATTTAATACTTTCAATCAAGGTCATCCAACTGGCTGCGCTACAAGGCTTCATGCGGCCCCTCACTGCTACAAGCGTCTCCATTCACTGAATGACATCACCGGATTCATTGGATCTGGGCTAGAGATGTTTATATATATAACAAGTATGCAGCTCCTCCCAGGACAAGTCTGGATAATGAGGCTGATTGCAAGTGCTGACTACAAGACAGGCGATATATGGCCCAGATCTGTGGGGGGTAAAGTCTTCTATATCTCAGTAATATAATTGCAGATCATGTCATTTTGGAGCAGAGAATGAGAACTGCCATTCAGTGAATCTCAGAGCTCTATGTTTTTTAAATAGGGCTCCACATCCCCTGTTACATAAAAAAAATTCTGTCTGTCTGCAGCCACCACTAGAGGGAGCTTAAGAGCTTACTGCATACTGATTACATACTGAACTCAATAATAACACAGTATGCTGTGAGCTCCCTCTAGTGGTGGCTACAAGCAGACAGAATTTTATTGTTTGGCTCTACATTTTGCAGGGCATTTGGAGCTCTGTATCAGAAAAATGGAGCTTCGGCCCCTATAAAGATATATATAATGAATTTAATTAAAATTCAGCAGCTCTTCATGTGGGGAGCACACGTCCAAATTCATAAAATAATCTTCAAGCACATACAGGCTCCAAATGTAATTACCAGGAACAAACAGCAGGAGATAAAATGTAAACTTGTAAAATAACATTATAAACCTCAATGTTTACACAGCGGGGACGGCCATAACCTCCACAGCCTCCTGTCCAAACTAGTACTATGATGATGCCTTCCCCATGACTCCATATAATACACATACAGCACCCAAACAAGGCAGATATAATACACATACAGCACACAAACACTGCAGATATAATACACATACATCACCCAAACACTGCAGATATAATACGCATACAGCACCCAAACACTGCAGACATAATACACATACATCACCCAAACACTGCAGATATAATACACATACAACACCCAAACACTGCAGATATAATACACATACAGCACCCAAACACTGCAGATATAATACACATACAACACCCAAACACTGCAGATATAATACACATACAGCACCCAAACACTGCAGATATAATACACATACAGCACACAAACACTGCAGATATAATACACATACATCACCCAAACACTGCAGATATAATACGCATACAGCACCCAAACACTGCAGATATAATACACATACAGCACCCAAACACTGCAGATATAATACACATACAACACCCAAACACTGCAGATATAATACACATACAGCACCCAAACACTGCAGATATAATACACATACAGCACCCAAACACTGCAGATATAATACACATACAGCACCCAAACACTGCAGACATAATACACATACAGCACCCAAACACTGCAGACATAATACACATACAGCACCCAAACACTGCAGATATAATACACATACAACACCCAAACAATGCAGATATAATACACATACAGCACCCAAACAATGCAGATATAATACACATACAGCACCCAAACACTGCAGATATAATACACATACAGCACCCAAACACTGCAGACATAATACACATACAGCACCCAAACACTGCAGATATAATACACATACAGCACCCAAACACTGCAGATATAATACACATACATCACCCAAACACTGCAGATATAATACACATACAGCACCCAAACACTGTAGATATAATACACATACAGCACCCAAACACTGTAGATATAATACACATACAGCACCCAAACACTGCAGATATAATACACATACAACACCCAAACACTGCAGATATAATACACATACAACACCCAAACACTGCAGATATAATACACATACATCACCCAAACACTGCAGATATAATACACATACATCACCCAAACACTGCAGATATAATACACATACAGCACCCAAACACTGCAGATATAATACACATACAGCCCCCAAACACTGCAGATATAATACACATACAGCACCCAAACACTGCAGATATAATACACATACAGCACCCAAACACTGCAGATATAATACACATACAGCACCCAAACAATGCAGACATAATACACATACATCACCCAAACACTGCAGATATAATACACATACAGCACCCAAACAATGCAGATATAATACACATACAGCACCCAAACAATGCAGATATAATACACATACAGCACCCAAACAATGCAGACATGATACACATACAGCACCCAAACACTGCAGATATGATACACATACAGCACCCAAACACTGCAGATATGATACACATACAGCACCCAAACACTGCAGATATAATACACATACAGCACACAAACACTGCAGATATAATACACATACAGCACCCAAACAATGCAGATATAATACACATACAGCACCCAAACACTGCAGATATAATACACATATAGCCCCCAAACACTGCAGACATAATACACATACAGCACCCAAACACTGCAGATATAATACACATATAGCCCCCAAACACTGCAGATATAATACACATACAGCACCCAAACACTGCAGATATAATACACATACAGCCCCCAAACACTGCAGATATAATACACAGACATCACCCAAACACTGCAGATATAATGCACATACAGCACCCAAACACTGCAGATATAATACACAGACAGCACCCAAACACTGCAGATATAATACACATACATCACCCAAACACTGCAGATATAATACACATAGAGCACCCAAACACTGCAGATATAATACACATACATCACCCAAACACTGCAGACATAATACACATACAACACCCAAACACTGCAGACATAATACACATACAGCACCCAAACACTGCAGATATAATACACATACAGCACCCAAACACTGCAGATATAATACACATACAACACCCAAACACTGCAGATATAATACACATACAGCACCCAAACACTGCAGATATAATACACATACAGCACCCAAACACTGCAGATATAATACACATACAGCACCCAAACACTGCAGATATAATACACATACAGCACCCAAACACTGCAGATATAATACACATACATCACCCAAACACTGCAGATATAATACACATACAGCACCCAAACACTGCAGACATAATACACATACATCACCCTAACACTGCAGATATAATACACATACATCACCCAAACACTGCAGATATAATACACATACAGCACCCAAACAATGCAGACATAATACACATACAGCACCCAAACACTGCAGATATAATACACATACAGCACCCAAACACTGCAGATATAATACACATACAGCACCCAAACACTGCAGATATAATACACATACATCACCCAAACAATGCAGACATAATACACATACAGCACCCAAACACTGCAGATATAATACACATACAGCACCCAAACACTGCAGATATAATACACATACAGCACCCAAACACTGCAGATATAATACACATACAGCACCCAAACACTGCAGATATAATACACATACAACACCCAAACACTGCAGATATAATACACATACAGCACCCAAACACTGCAGACATAATACACATACAGCACCCAAACACTGCAGATATAATACACATACAGCACCCAAACACTGCAGACATAATACACATACAGCACCCAAACACTGCAGATATAATACACATACAGCACCCAAACACTGCAGATATAATACACATACAGCACCCAAACACTGCAGATATAATACACATACAGCACCCAAACACTGCAGATATAATGCACATACAGCACACAAACACTGCAGATATAATACACATACAGCACCCAAACACTGCAGATATAATACACATACAGCACCCAAACACTGCAGATATAATACACATACAGCACCCAAACAATGCAGATATAATACACATACAGCACCCAAACAATGCAGATATAATACACATACATCACCCAATCACTGCAGATATAATACACATACAGCACCCAAACACTGCAGATATAATACACATACAACACCCAAACACTGCAGACATAATACACATACAGCACCCAAACAATGCAGATATTACACATACAGCACCCAAACACTGCAGATATAATAAACATACAGCACCCAAACACTGCAGATATAATGCACATACAGCACACAAACACTGCAGATATAATACACATACAGCACCCAAACAATGCAGATATAATACACATACAGCACCCAAACACTGCAGATATAATACACATACAGCACCCAAACAATTCAGATATAATACACATACAGCACCCAAACACTGCAGATATAATACACATACAGCACCCAAACACTGCAGATATAATACACATACATCACCCAAACACTGCAGATATAATACACATACAGCACCCAAACACTGCAGACATAATACACATACAGCACCCAAACAATGCAGATATAATACACATACATCACCCAAACACTGCAGATATAATGCACATACAGCACACAAACACTGCAGATATAATACACATACATCACCCAAACACTGCAGATATAATACACATACAGCACACAAACACTGCAGATATAATACACATACAGCCCCCAAACACTGCAGATATAATACACATACAGCAACCAAACACTGCAGATATAATACACATACATCACCCAAACAATGCAGATATAATACACATACAGCACCCAAACACTGCAGATATAATACACATACAGCACCCAAACACTGCAGACATAATACACATACAGCACCCAAACACTGCAGATATAATACACACACAGCACCCAAACACTGCAGATATAATACACATACAGCACCCAAACACTGCAGATATAATACACATACAGCACCCAAACACTGCAGATATAATACACATACATCACCCAAACACTGCAGATATAATACACATACAGCACCCAAACACTGCAGATATAATACACATACAGCACCCAAACACTGCAGATATAATACACATACAGCACCCAAACACTGCAGATATAATACACATACAACACCCAAACACTGTAGATATAATACACATACAGCACCCAAACAATGCAGATATAATACACATACAGCACCCAAACACTGCAGATATAATACACATACAGCACCCAAACAATGCAGATATAATACACATACATCACCCAAACACTGCAGATATAATACACATACAGCACCCAAACACTGCAGATATAATACACATACAGCACCCAAACACTGCAGATATAATACACATACAGCACCCAAACAATGCAGATATAATACACATACAGCACCCAAACACTGCAGATATAATACACATACAGCCCCCAAACAATGCAGATATAATACACATACATCACCCAAACACTGCAGATATAATACGCATACAGCACCCAAACACTGCAGATATAATACACATACAGCACCCAAACACTGCAGATATAATACACATACAACACCCAAACACTGCAGATATAATACACATACAGCACCCAAACACTGCAGATATAATACACATACAGCACCCAAACACTGCAGATATAATACACATACAGCACCCAAACACTGCAGACATAATACACATACAGCACCCAAACACTGCAGACATAATACACATACAGCACCCAAACACTGCAGATATAATACACATACAACACCCAAACAATGCAGATATAATACACATACAGCACCCAAACAATGCAGATATAATACACATACAGCACCCAAACACTGCAGATATAATACACATACAGCACCCAAACACTGTAGATATAATACACATACAGCACCCAAACACTGCAGATATAATACACATACAGCACCCAAACAATGCAGACATGATACACATACAGCACCCAAACACTGCAGATATGATACACATACAGCACCCAAACACTGCAGACATAATACACATACAGCACCCAAACACTGCAGATATAATACACATACAACACCCAAACACTGCAGATATAATACACATACAACACCCAAACACTGCAGATATAATACACATACATCACCCAAACACTGCAGATATAATACACATACATCACCCAAACACTGCAGATATAATACACATACAGCACCCAAACACTGCAGATATAATACACATACAGCCCCCAAACACTGCAGATATAATACACATACAGCACCCAAACACTGCAGATATAATACACATACAGCACCCAAACACTGCAGATATAATACACATACAGCACCCAAACAATGCAGACATAATACACATACATCACCCAAACACTGCAGATATAATACACATACAGCACCCAAACAATGCAGATATAATACACATACAGCACCCAAACAATGCAGATATAATACACATACAGCACCCAAACAATGCAGACATGATACACATACAGCACCCAAACACTGCAGATATGATACACATACAGCACCCAAACACTGCAGATATGATACACATACAGCACCCAAACACTGCAGATATAATACACATACAGCACACAAACACTGCAGATATAATACACATACAGCACCCAAACACTGCAGACATAATACACACACAGCACACAAACACTGCAGATATAATACACATATAGCCCCCAAACACTGCAGACATAATACACATACAGCACCCAAACACTGCAGATATAATACACATATAGCCCCCAAACACTGCAGATATAATACACATACAGCACCCAAACACTGCAGATATAATACACATACAGCCCCCAAACACTGCAGATATAATACACAGACATCACCCAAACACTGCAGATATAATGCACATACAGCACCCAAACACTGCAGATATAATACACAGACAGCACCCAAACACTGCAGATATAATACACATACATCACCCAAACACTGCAGATATAATACACATACAGCACCCAAACACTGCAGATATAATACACATACATCACCCAAACACTGCAGACATAATACACATACAACACCCAAACACTGCAGACATAATACACATACAGCACCCAAACACTGCAGATATAATACACATACAGCACCCAAACACTGCAGATATAATACACATACAACACCCAAACACTGCAGATATAATACACATACAGCACCCAAACACTGCAGATATAATACACATACAGCACCCAAACACTGCAGATATAATACACATACAACACCCAAACACTGCAGATATAATACACATACAGCACCCAAACACTGCAGACATAATACACATACAGCACCCAAACACTGCAGATATAATACACATACAGCACCCAAACACTGCAGACATAATACACATACAGCACCCAAACACTGCAGATATAATACACATACAGCACCCAAACACTGCAGATATAATACACATACAGCACCCAAACACTGCAGATATAATACACATACAGCACCCAAACACTGCAGATATAATGCACATACAGCACACAAACACTGCAGATATAATACACATACAGCACCCAAACACTGCAGATATAATACACATACAGCACCCAAACACTGCAGATATAATACACATACAGCACCCAAACAATGCAGATATAATACACATACAGCACCCAAACAATGCAGATATAATACACATACATCACCCAATCACTGCAGATATAATACACATACAGCACCCAAACACTGCAGATATAATACACATACAACACCCAAACACTGCAGACATAATACACATACAGCACCCAAACACTGCAGATATAATACACATACAGCACCCAAACACTGCAGATATAATACACATACAGCACCCAAACACTGCAGACATAATACACATACAGCACCCAAACACTGCAGATATAATACACATACAGCACCCAAACACTGAAGATATAATACACATACAGCACCCAAACACTGCAGATATAATACACATACAGCACCCAAACACTGCAGATATAATACACATACAACACCCAAACACTGCAGACATAATACACATACAGCACCCAAACAATGCAGATATTACACATACAGCACCCAAACACTGCAGATATAATAAACATACAGCACCCAAACACTGCAGATATAATGCACATACAGCACACAAACACTGCAGATATAATACACATACAGCACCCAAACAATGCAGATATAATACACATACAGCACCCAAACACTGCAGATATAATACACATACAGCACCCAAACAATTCAGATATAATACACATACAGCACCCAAACACTGCAGATATAATACACATACAGCACCCAAACACTGCAGATATAATACACATACATCACCCAAACACTGCAGATATAATACACATACAGCACCCAAACACTGCAGACATAATACACATACAGCACCCAAACAATGCAGATATAATACACATACATCACCCAAACACTGCAGATATAATGCACATACAGCACACAAACACTGCAGATATAATACACATACATCACCCAAACACTGCAGATATAATACACATACAGCACACAAACACTGCAGATATAATACACATACAGCCCCCAAACACTGCAGATATAATACACATACAGCAACCAAACACTGCAGATATAATACACATACATCACCCAAACAATGCAGATATAATACACATACAGCACCCAAACACTGCAGATATAATACACATACAGCACCCAAACACTGCAGACATAATACACATACAGCACCCAAACACTGCAGATATAATACACACACAGCACCCAAACACTGCAGATATAATACACATACAGCACCCAAACACTGCAGATATAATACACATACAGCACCCAAACACTGCAGATATAATACACATACATCACCCAAACACTGCAGATATAATACACATACAGCACCCAAACACTGCAGATATAATACACATACAGCACCCAAACACTGCAGATATAATACACATACAGCACCCAAACACTGCAGATATAATACACATACAACACCCAAACACTGTAGATATAATACACATACAGCACCCAAACAATGCAGATATAATACACATACAGCACCCAAACACTGCAGATATAATACACATACAGCACCCAAACAATGCAGATATAATACACATACATCACCCAAACACTGCAGATATAATACACATACAGCACCCAAACACTGCAGATATAATACACATACAGCACCCAAACACTGCAGATATAATACACATACAGCACCCAAACAATGCAGATATAATACACATACAGCACCCAAACAATGCAGACATAATACACATACAGCACCCAAACACTGCAGATATAATACACATACAGCACCCAAACACTGCAGATATAATACACATACAGCACCCAAACACTGCAGATATAATACACATACAGCCCCCAAACAATGCAGATATAATACACATACAGCACCCAAACACTGCAGATATAATACACATACAGCACCCAAACACTGCAGACATAATACACATACAGCACCCAAACACTGCAGATATAATACACATACATCACCCAAACAATGCAGATATAATACACATACATCACCCAAACACTGCAGATATAATACACATACAGCACCCAAACACTGCAGATATAATACACATACATCACCCAAACACTGCAGATATAATACACATACAGCACCCAAACACTGCAGATATAATACACATACATCACCCAAACACTGCAGATATAATACACATACAGCACCCAAACACTGCAGATATAATACACATACATCACCCAAACACTGCAGATA